>NC_090992.1:22255750-22560833 GCF_041146395.1 Eulemur rufifrons
AGGCATTTGTTTCATAAAGTATAAATGAGTTACAGTCAAAAGCTTCTCTCATTCTTTCTCATTTTTTTGAATGACCTACATATTGTAAACCAAAGATATATTCCTCTTGGAACCCAAGCCTAATGAACGAAGTTTGACCAATTTATGTGGCATTTTACAGCTAACTTTTAATCATGACTCAAGCAGCAGTCGTGAAAGATTGACGTCTAATGTATAGAGCCTTAGGCCACACCATTATAGGTTCTTACAGAAAAAGCCAAACTTTGCTCAAAGAAGGAATCATAATGAACAACATTTCACACAAATTCAAACAGAATAAAGCAAAATTAAAACACTAGTACCTTGAACATGGGTGATGCCAATCATTCTCCCATAGTACCATCACAGAGACTAATTAATGTTAGTACTAGGGGAACCAATTTGCCTAGTTAACTGAGCCTCCTTTTCCTACTTCATAGGAAGTATCTATTTGCTGATTTTCTAAGACAGTTTATGCAAAAGCTGTTTTGGATATAATCCTCATCAAAGTCATTCATTCAAATATTAATAATAGATCTATTGTGTATCAAAGATATTCATATGAGAGGATATAGGCTGTATGTTGAGAACAATTGCCCCACTGGAAAATTTCACTGAGTAGCCAACGATGAGCTGAAGAACAACTTACAGAAGGCTTGGTCTTCAGGGAATCTGCCTCACCTCCATCCTTCAGCCTTGCCAATGACTTTTCTCTGTAATTATTTCCAAATTTGAGCTTCAGATCCAGTTTATATCTATCTGCCCACCTTCTTGGACTTTAGCTAGTGGAAGAACCTTTGCTCTCTAAGTCTGGAAAAACCTTTGCTCTCTACCCTTATGATGTAGCCATCAATTGTGCCGTAGTCCACACTGGACACCTTTCCTCATCCTTGGCTCATGGAACGTTGTCCCAGGCTCATACTTTTCAAGGAGGAGAGCTTGAGCAATTCCAGATGACTCTTAGAAACAGAAACCAAACCAAAACTGTTCTAGGTTAAAAAAACAAACAAACAAACAAACAACAACAACAACAACAAAAAAAACAGTGATCTGCATATCTTAAGAATGCAAAGGGAAGTAGCATGATTTTCCGGCAAGGCCAGATTCAGGATCTCAAACAGTGTCACCAGAGCTCATTTTTCTCTCTGTTTTGTGACTTTCCTCCATTTTGGACCCATTCAATCAGTCTATTCCTGCATGGAACACCCCAACATTATCAGGCGTACATGCAATACTGTCAGTAGTCAGCATAAAAGAGAGTTTTGCTTTGTTAATAATTCCAGAAAAAAATCCAAAGACTGAGTGTCAATGGATGGGCTGGCTTTAGTCCTGCTCCCATCCCACTGTGTCCAGAAGGGAGAACCTGCTAATTGCCCAGCGCTGGGTCATGTACTTATAATTGGAGCCAGAGGACTGATAATGAGAAAAGGGTGATTCCAAAAATTAAGGTCAGCGTGCTATTATCAAAAGAAGGAGAGGTGAATGAGGAGAAGGCAAGTAAATCAAAACAAAACAAATCAAATGTCCTTTATATATCTACTGCAGTAATAGAAGGTATACCTAACTACTCCTGTAATCAGAGTATTATTTCTTCTCAATACTTGCTACACTTGATCTCAACTACAAATTGCAGCAATTGCAAAGATTACAAATCGCAATGATTTGTAGAGCTCTGTGCCACATACAACCTTTTTCTAACTGCAGTCTCTATGGGCCTGTGATGATTAATCAAGATTTAAATGTGTCTCTGAAGGAGGAATGATGATTGGATAGCCAATCCCAAGAGATACATTTCTAGTTTAAATAGCCCAAATAATCACAGTGTCATTTTCCCAAAATCAAAGAGCCTATCCATCAATAGTGAGCTGAAGCTAAACTCTTCCTGGGAGACTAAATGCAGGAAAGGAATTGATTTTGTTGGGTTTCCCATTAACATTAATTATCATTCTTTGATGTGCCTCAAATACTTCTCAACCAGGATGTGATTTACTTGTGGCAAGATACCATTTATATTCATCCATAATTAAGCTTTTTTTTTTTTTTGTCCTGGCTGTACATAGGACACTTAGAAAAGTCCTGTCATATTATTTAAAAATGTGTCGCCTAACTCCTAAGAACAGATGTTGATATGGAATGATCTTTTATATTATTCTTTTTTATTCAGAAGATATTTGATAGACTTTATGCATAATTTGAGAGCACTTATTGGCTTCTAATGGAATGAAATAGGAACACAATCAAATGAATGGCTCGGACCACTATAATAGGATGTGAAATGAGCTAATAGGTACATTATAGATAACTTCATAACATCAGGTATCTTGCATATCTTATCTATGGTTGTACTTATATATTGCCTGGCAAATAAGAGGCATTCAAAAAATATTGATGAATGGTTGGATTATAAGATAAAATAAAAGTAAAATTCTGAAGCAGTCCAGATTCTAATACATATTTAATCTGGTGAAAAGTTAACTGAAATTCAATTCCATCTACAATGAGAAAAATAAGCAAATTAAACACATCACATAGCTAGATCAATGAATTGAATTGGAATACATTTGATTCCAAAGTCTTCTTTATTTTATTTGTTGTTGTTTTTGCTGTTGTTCATTTCTTGTGCACAGGAGAAGGGTTTATGTTTGCAGAGCATGGATTCTAAGGAAGAACTGCAGGTTTAGTATTCAGAATTTCTCAGGTCACTAGTAAAGCAGTTGCTTAAGCTCCCCCTTTCAATTTTAACAACTGAAAATTGGAGATATTATCAAAATTAAATGTGTTTTGTTTAAAATGATTATAAGAGTACCTGACTTGCAGAAACTTTCATGTTTTTCTTCAATAAGTTCCAAAAGCAAAAGTATTTTTTCAGAAAAATAAATCACAAAAACATCCAGTGTTTTAAACAAAGGTAAGTTATATAAAATATCATCTTATATGTATTTTAGTATATTTTACTCTAAAACAATTTCAAAGACAGGAATATAGAAAATATTTTATGGTCTCCATAGATCATGAGATCTATAACACAGAAAAAGTGTCAGAGGACTTTAAAATACATTGATACATCTGGTCATGAATTCCTGCTTTTGAAGATATTTGATTTCAATTACTTAAGAGCTACCTGGGATAGTTTTATACCATCTTTGCACAATCTGAATCCCAATATAGATCTCTATCATACTTTTTTGCTATTGATGATTACCTGGGTATAGCAACAATTCCTGAAAGTTTAATGCAATCATATAATCCCCACAAATATTTGTTAGTTTTAAAAAAATTTTAAATTGAAACTAGAAATTCTTATTTTTAGGATTCCCTCATCACCACAAATTTCTCAGTGATCCATTTTCTCTGATTATTCAAGCCTTGTTCTGAGGCTCAATCTTGTCTTACCTTCAAGACTCCACTGACAGGCCAGCATTACTATGATACCAAAACCAGAGAAGTACACACAAAAAAAAGACAATTACAGGCCAATATCCTTGATGAACACATACAAAAATTCCCAGGAAAATATCAGCAAATCAAATTCAACAACAGATGAAAAAGATCATTCATCATGATCAGGTGTAATTCATTCCAGAGATACAAAGATGGTTTTAAGCAAATCAATAAACATGATACATCACATCAACTGAATCAAAGATAGAAAACATATAATCATTTCAATAGATACTAGAGAGGCATTCAATAAAATTTAGCACTCCTTCAAGATAAAAACTCTGAACAAATTGGGTACAGAAGGAATATACAACAAGACGATAAAGGCCATGTATGACAAACCCACAGCTAATATCATATTGATTGGGAGAAAATGGAAAGCCTTTCCACTAAAATCTGGAACAAGACAAGGATGCTCACTTTTCACTACATCTATTCAACATAGTACTGGAAGTCTTAGGAAGAGCAATTGGAAAAAAGAAAGAATCAAGGGCTTCCAAATTGGAAAAGAAGAAGTAAATTTATAAATTTCGGCTTGCAGATTACCTTATATTGAGAAAAAACTAAATACTCCACTAAAAAGCTTTTAGATTTGATAAACAAAATTCAGTAAAGTTGCAGGATACAAAATACAAAAATTGGTAGCCTTTACATATGCTAATAGCAATCAATTTGAAAAAAATCAAGAAAGTAATCATATTTATAATAGCTACAAAAAAATAAAATACCTAGGAATAAATTTAACCAAAGAAGTGAAAGATCTCTACTAGGAAGAGTATAATAAGCTGATGAGAAATTGGGGAGGACACAAAAAATGGAAAGTTATCCCATGCTCATGGATTGGAAGAATTAATATTGTTAAGATGTCTATACTACCCAAAGTAATCTACAGAGTCAATGCAATCTTTACCAAAATTCCAATGACTTTTTTCACAGAAATAGGAAAAACAATCCTAAAATATGTATGGAGCAACAAAAGACCTCAAATAGCTAGAACTATCCTAAGCAAAAACAACAAAACTGGAGACATCATACTACCTAATTTCGAATTTTACTACAAAGCTATCATAACCAAATCAGCATGATACTGGCATAAAAATAGATACATAGACCAATGGAACAGAAGAGAGAATCCAGAAATAAATCCATGCACTTACGACCAACTTATTTTTGACAAAGACACCAAAACCATACATGGGGGAAAGGAAAATCTCCTTATTAAACGGTGCTAGGAAAACTGTATAATCATATGCAGAAGAATGAAACTAGATTCCCATCTTTCAACATACACAAAATCAACTCAAAATAGATTAAAGACTTAAATCTATGACCTGAAACTATGAAATGACTAAAAAAATTGGGGAAATACTACAGGGCAAAGATTTTAGGGGGTAAAATGTCAAAAGTAAAGGCAACAAAAACAAAAATAGACAAATGAGATTACACCAAAAAAGCTTCTGCATAACAAAAGAAACAATCAACAAAGTCAGTAGACAGGCTACAGAATGTGAGAAAATATTTGCAAACTATCCATCTAAGAAGATTATATAAGGAATATATTAATATAAGGAGCTCAAAAAACTCAATAGCAAATAAACCAAATAGTGCAATTAAAATGGACAAAAGACTTGAATAAATATTTATCAAAAGAAGACATCACTATTCATCAGGGAAGTGTAAATCAAAACCACAATGAGATATCATCTCATCCCAATGACTATTATCAAAAGGACAAAAAAAAAGTGCCAATGAGGATGCAAAGAAAGAACACTTGTACACTGTTGGTGGGAATGCACATTAGCACAGCCATTATGGAAACAATATGGAAATTCCTCAAAGAACTAAAAATAGAATTCTCATATGATACAGTAGTCCGACTTCTGGGTATACATTTAAAAGAAAGGAAATTAGTATAGCAAAAATATATCTATACTATTATTAGAGCACTATTCATAATAGCCAAAGTATGGAATCATCCCACTGTCCATCAAGAGATGAATAAAGAAAATGTGATATATAAATATAATCCCATATTATTCAGCCATAAAGAAGGATGAAATTCTGTCATTTGTAGCAATTTGGATGCACCTAGAGGTTATTATGTTAAGTGAAATGAGCCAGGCACAGAAAGATAAATATCACAGGTTCTTGCTGCATATGTGGAAGATACAAAAGTGTATCTCACGGAGGTAGAGAGTAGGATGGTAGTTACCAGAGGCTGGGGAGGGAACAGGGCAGGTGGGATGGAGAGAAGTTGATTAAGGGGTACAAACATACAGTTGGAAAGAGTAAGTTCTAGTATTTCATAGTTTATCATATATTTCAAAATATCTAAAAGAATTATAACATTCCTAACACAAAGAAAAGATAAATTTTGGAGTTGATTAATATCCCAGTTACCCTGATATTATTATTACACATGCTTTACAAGTATCAAAATATTACATATATCCCCCAAATGTGTACTACTATAATATGTTACCAAAAAAAATAAAAAATGACTCAATTCACATTTTTCAACTCCTCTGTCTTAGCCACTTGCCCCTTTTCATCTTTTTTTGTGTCGAACAGTCTAGATTTAAAGCTCTGTGGCTTTGGATTTTCCTTGCATTTCAGAAGATTGATTACTGTGCTCACCTAGGAAAAGGACAATGGGTTTCAGATTCCACATTTTGTTCTGCAGAAGGTTTGACATTTCAGTCTTTCTTTTACCCCCAACCCCCAGTAATATCTATTAAAAAAGAGATTTAATTTGCCACTGATATGAATTATACCACCTACACCCACCTACCCCTCCAACACACTTACACCCACCCCTGACATGGAAGTTTCCATTTTAAATAAACATGTTCACTATTTTGGAAATGTAAATTTATAGAAAGGAAGAAGAAGGAGATATTTCTTCCATAATTCTATGCTGAAAGATTGGATTAAAAAAAGGTTACCTGCTTCCTAGCACCTTAAATGCCAGCACTTCCAGCAGCACAGAAATCTTAGGACTGTGCTCTCTAATACAGTAGCCACTAATCACATGTGGCCATTTAACTAATTAAAATTAAATAAAGTTAAACATTCAAGTCTTCAATCTCACAATGCAATTTTGCATGTCCATTAGCCACATGTGACTAGTGGCTAACATATTGGACACTGTAGATTATAAAACATTTCCATGATTGTAGAAAGTCCTATTAGACAGTCTTTAAAAGGAGCTAGCTGTGGAATTTGCAAATAGATATTTCAAAGAGTAGAATCCTGCCCTTTGACTTCTATAGATCTTGCACATGGGTATTACTCAATAAAAATGTGAATTTCATCCTAGATATCACCCTATAACCATTCTTATTCAAGGTTTTGCAGGAAAACAGGACAATAATACAAACAATGGAGAATAATGGGCAATTTACATTGGAATATTGTAATAAAGATTTTTTTCCCACTCCACAACAATATGTGTAATTGTATGATTTCTGCAATTTTCATTTGTCTAGTATTTTTTGAACTGCAGATTGTGATTTACTAATGGGTCACAAAATTAGTGTATGAGATGACAATTGGTATTTTAAAAATAAATTAGAATTATATCATTGAAAAATAAGAAGAATGCATCACACACAGATAGGGAGAACATCATTTCATTAAACTTCTGCTTTAATTATACAACATTGAGTCATGATATAAAATGACTGCTTACTGTGGGTCATATTTAAAGATGCTTGAAAGCAATTATAGAAAAATCCAACAGAGTTGGCATTTCCACAGTGTTAATGTAACATTTTATTTTTCAGCTTTCAGAGAGAATGCAAAGTGCATCTATTTCCAAGAAATTAGTTTTAGAGCTATTATTTTTATGTTACTAATTTAGGCATATACAGGTTATTTGTGCAAAATAATGAGAAAAAGACTACTCATCATGCCATTTTGTAAAGTCTTTACTACAATTAATAAATTATTACATCCATCAGCAAGTTCAAATATTACTGGAATTCTGCCTGAAATTTAACTTGTGTGGTTCTATAGCACCCTAAACTTACCTTACTCTATCACTTCTCTTACTACACTTTTTAAAATCTTCTCTCTGTGTCTCTGTCTCTGTCTCTCTTTCAGCTTTGTGGTCATCAAGTAAGGTGCTCATGCCCCCCCAACCCAACAGCAATAGTCTCTGTTATCACTAAATTGTTCCCCTCCTCCATGAAATTTATATATGGAAGCCCTAACCCTCTGTACCTCAGACTATGGCTGTATTTGGAGATTGAGTCTTTAATGAGATAATTAAATTGAAATGAATTTATTAAATTGGGCCCTAATCTTATATGACTGGTATTCTTACAATAGGGGAAAATCAGGACACAGACACACACAGAGGGATGACCATAGAAAGAAGACAGGCATCTACAAGTGAAAATAAAAATGAGGTCTCAGAAGAGCCGCTGACACCTTCATCTCAGGCTCCTAGTCACCAGAATTGTGAGAAAATCAATTGCTATTGTTTAAGCCACCCAGTTTATGGGAGTCTATAATAGCTGCCCCAGCAAACTAATACGGTCTTCATGTTAATCACATCTTTTTTTCCTCCTAAGTGAATGTATAAAGGCATGTATTAGCTAAAGATTTTTTTTTTCTTTAGATTCAAGAAACCAAAATTCATTCTGCTCAATTAAATAAACAGAATTTTCTGGAGGATGTGAAATAGCTCAACAAATCAAAGAAAAAGTTACAGAACCAGGCCTCCAACAGGGTAGGCACAAGGGAAGCTATTAAGATCTGGGAAGCCAGGACTAATGGAGACTCTCAACTAATTTAAGTTTCTGTGTACCTGCTCCAGGCTCACACTCAAGGGAAAGGATATTATTTGTCCTAGCTTACATGAAGTATTTATCCTCTGAGAGAAGTATAAGGACTTTGTTTGACAGTTCCATCAAGATTCTATCTATTGAAAAAAGTATGGTTTCCAAAATGAAATCAGAGTTTTCTTACCAGAAGAAGAGAAAATGGAAGCTAGGGCAAACTAGAAAATATGTGCTATACTTTGACTTTATTTACTTAATGTACACTGTTAACAATTTTAGCTCACATCATTTTAGATATATCAAAATATGACATTACTTATAATGCAAATTATATAGGTCAAATGGGTTCAAAATAGCTTTTTATTTTTATGGCTTCAGGTTTTCTATAAGCCAAACTAAAATTATTTTTTTGAAATAAGTACAAAAAAAATAAAGATTACATAGAAAAATTATTTTCAGCACAGTTAATTTACCCTAGACACCTACCAGGTATTTGAAAATTTTAAAACAGCCATTTCCCTTACGTTACGTTATTCTTGAGACCAAAATATTTGAGGATTATCATCTGTGAAAAGAAAACAGACCTAATAGTTTTTCAAGTTTTCTAGTGGAAATTATTATGATGACAGTATCACCACCTAGTTTAATGAATTCAACTACTTTTCATAGCCCAGAAAAAAAAAATAAAATACATATTTCCCAAAAGGCACTATAAATTAGAGAAAATTTCACTTCAACATCTGTTATTCAGTTTACTTTCTGCCTTGGCCTAACAGGAAGTTATGAGACTGTTAACTGACTTGGAATTTATATTTACCATCTGCCATTTTTAAATGCTAGAGTACCAATGCTTAGCTGCTATTCCATTGTAGCTTGATTTTTCTACTAATTCGATTACCTGGAAAGTGGCTCATGTTACACTAAGAGACACAAAGATAAAATATCTATTTTTTCCCAAGGAGCTTATTATTTAACAAGAAGACAGACACATTAATGGAATGTGGCACTATAACATGAGAAAAAATCTAATGGGTTATAGTTTTTTTCTTTTTTTAACGGAACCATAAAGGAAACAGAACAAAGTTCTATGAAGCAGAGTTGAGAGCAATTTTTACAAGACACTGGACTGGGGTTTGGTCAACATGCTATCAATTCAAAAAATTTTGTATATACAATTAAATTTGAAAGTGATTATTTACACTGAATAGTTAAAATGTCTTATTGCTCAAAAACCTTTTAATAATTAATTGTCTCCATTTTATATAGTATATTTAAAAAAACATATCAAAACAATGGGGATGGCAAATGCTGGATGTAACATTAGACTTAGGGTTTTAGCAAATAAAAATACAGGACATCCTGTTAAATTGGAATTTAAGATGAATAATTAATTTGGCATAACTGTATCCCATATAATACTTAGAACACACTTATTCTAAAAGATATTGTTCATTTCTTATTTGAAATGTAATTCTAGTGTATCTGGCACGTGTACTCAGGATAAAAAAATATGTTAGATTCTGCCATTCTTATATAACAGTCGCTGGGATATATTAAAAAAACTCAAAAGTGAATAAAAGTTGGCTGATTAAAATGTCAAATGAAAATCATTTAATTTTAACATAGTTGAGATTTTACAAAAACATATTGAGAACCTATTCTGCCGTTGAAATTGAACTGCATTCACACATGACACCTCTTTGATCCCTAGCACAATAATATAACCCATGGTAAGCATTGAATTAGTATCTATTGTATGGGAATAAATTGATTTTATATAACATGTTCTTGTTCTGAAGATTATTTATGCTAAATAAATAAAACAATCCATTTTGTCAGCGCTACAGTTATTTTAGCAAGATTAGTTCCCAAGGGAAAAGAGGAGCTGAATGTGCATGTATACCATATCTACATGTATATTTTAATTTTAAATTGTAAAAGATAAGAAATTTAAAATTCGAAAAAACAACTTAGTGTATAAAAAGTCCAAATGAGTAGAGAAAAACTAAATGGGGACATTTCAGGAATTAAATTTTTTGTTTAGGTAAAGATAAAGCAGAAAAACCAAAAAAAAAAAAACAACAACAAAAAAATCTGTATCAGCTTTCCTGATTTTGAAAGTACTGCATAGTGAAATTCTCTTAATATTTTATAGTGGACCATTCTATAATTTTATGTTTATGATTCTGAACATTATTTTCAATTGAATGTAATGCTAGGTAGAACTGGTATAAAGATTGATTCATAGAATAGTTTAAAACGCAGGAAAGAGTGTTAGCGAAGTGATGGTTTGTGATTTGTGTGTATGTGTGTTTTGTTATTCATACCGTATCACTTTTTCTCTTGTGGTTCTCTTGTGTTGACTTTCTCTAAGCAGACTGCCAAAAAATCAACTTTTCTGTCAAATCTGCTATCTATTTAGTTTTCTGTGACTCAAGTTCTACTGAATAATAATAGCAACTAGAAAGTAATAAGGTATTTTTGGAAATCTATTTTTCCCATTATTCAAGTGTACCTCATACATTTATTCCTGTAATTCAGGAAGGAGAAAAATAAATCTTTTATTCATTACACAGAGTCACAAGGCATAATTAATACCACAGTTGACAATATCAGCATTCAGAAGATTCCAAATACCTTGAAGGAAAATATTGAACATCTCTCTCCCCCACCCACACATACACACAAACGAATGTTAAGCAAACACACACACATATAATATTTCATGGAAGAAATGTGGCTTGACAGAAATCCGTAGTAACAAAGCATGAGCTTTTAGATGATGACAAGCTCAGTAAATATCGCCAGTATGAAATGACTCCAAAGACTTCTAATAAAACCTTAAGATGAATCCACAGAGCAAAGGAAAGGATTAGCCCACTGTGCTTCCTACTGACAGAACTGCCTTTGGGACGCAGTGCTTCATTTTCTTCAGGGTTCTTCAAAATGGATAGTACTCATCCAAACTTCTGAGAAAACTCGAGATTTTTACTAAAGAATAAAGTCTTTTCAAAGAAAGGTATATTTAAGTCTAAAAATTATCCTCAAATCAATGCTGTATATATGAGAAATTGGACTTTTATTTATTACTGAAACAAACATTGGGATATAATAAAGTTGGTTCAAACTAAGGACCTCATGTTATTTTGTTAATCTTAGGATTGCAAATTATCCCTCACTTCAAGCAGACTCATTTTTACAAATATTTTAGAGATTATTTTTTCACTGAGCAACTCTGTATCCATCAGAGACCTCAAGGCCTTTTACAGGCATCTCCTCAGTGGTCGCTTCCATCATCCACGCTCTGATGGGCACATTCCTGATGACCTCACTCCTTTGAAACAGTAAAGCATCCAATCTGTTAGATCCTGCTGTTTATCTTGTTTTGGTATGATCTCTGGAACTGGGGCCTAATTAATTGAAAAGACACGATGTATGGACCCCAGCACTAGACTCTCAAACTAATGGTAGTGCTAATATACTCAACACAGAAGGTAGGTTTCAGATACTAATTATAAAGAGGGGCCATGATATATCCATCTCCTTTCTGACTATCGTCTAAGCCAGCAGTTAAGAGAAAAAGCTATTTATTTATTTATTTATTTTTTGAGACACAGTCTTGCTCTGTTGCCTGGGCTAGAGTGCAGTAGCATCAGCCTAGCTCACAACAACCTCAAACTCCTGGGCTCAAGTGATCCTCCTGCCTCAGTTTCCCAAATAGCTGGGACTACAGGCCTGCACCACCACACCCAGCTAATTTTTTTTTCCTATTTTTAGTTTCCCAGCTAATTTTTATTTTTAGTAGAGGCGGGGTCTCACTCTTGCTGAGGCTGGTCTCGAATTCCTCACTCCTTGGCTTCCCAGAGTGCTAGAATTAGAAGTGTGAGACACCACCCCTGGCCAGAAAAAGCTGTTTTGCACAGGCCTCTTAATAAAAATATGTTGCTGGTTAAACAATTTTTTTCCACTGGAAACACTATCTCCAATTTCTGTTTGTAGCAATTATGAATATTGAATGTTGTTGTGTGTGTAATTTGTCCCAAAGTTTCTAATTTTCACCATTTCATCCTGGTCCATTATAAGTGACTTACTTGTTCTACTTAACAACAAAGTACAAGGATAATACTAATCAGAGCATTACTTCTGGGGTATAAACAAGGAAGGAAATGACTGGAATATTATTAGGTAGAGCATACATTTGGGAATAGAGGGTCATTTCACATTTCTAACAGATGCTATTATTTCTGATTTTTTTTAATGCAAGTGAACAGTCCTTTGAAAGCAGTTGCTATATTGGAAAAGAAAAGAGGTCCTAAAATAAATCTGTAGGTTATTCTGGAAACTTATACTTGCTATGGAAATATAGATGGCTCTTCATCTACATTGTTTTGCATATCAATACAACCACAGCATCACTGTATATATATTCATGAACTTTCCACAGGTTGATTAACCCACAAAAATTAATTATAAAATAAATAATTAATTAAAACTAAGGCAATAAAGAAAAGTGAAAGTGAGGACTGAAAAAAATATTTGTAGGGACAATGTTGGGATAAGCAGTTATAAAAATGGAAATCTAGAAATTACTTCCTTTGGGAAAACTACTTAGCACCTTTTGCAAGGTACAAATAATTTTCCAACTTTTTAATCATGAGAATTCTCTCTCTTAGCTGACAAATCAAAGTGAGGAATACTATTTCCAGTTTCTAACCAAGGCAGAGTGAATTTAATGAGTCTCGTTCCTGTGTGAGTGTGACATTTTTTTTTTCCTCTGAGATGAGTTGAAACTCTAGGTGTTAACAGATCAAGAAATCTGCCTTGTAGGGAACTAGGTGCTGGCCTGAGCTATGCACTAAATAAACTGTTGCGATATCCAATTAATTCTTAGAACCAAAAAAAAGACTTTCCAGATAGAGACGACTATATCTGTAAGTGGCATCATGAATACAGGAATAGTCACATGAAAAATGGGATTAATAGCATAAGAGAAAAGAAAAGTCTGTCCTCTTACTGAGTTGAGAAAATGTCTAAAATTTCTCTTTGCATGTTATCTGGAAATGTACCCTCAGTCAATGCAGTCATTAGCTTCTGTTAACTTGAGGATGAAATGGTATGATAGACAGAAAAACACAGCCCAAATGTTTTGTGGCTTCTGCAATGAATAGATGGAGTCTCTATCTCCTCACCCCTTGAATCCAGGCTGGCCTTGGGATTTGCTTTGAGCAATAGAATGTGACAAAGTAGCATTGTGTGGGTTCCAGAGGCTAGACCTCAAGATGCATTGCAACATTCGCTTTCATCCGCATGGAGTACTGTTCTGTGACCCCATGTAAAGTTGAGAAGCATGTAGAGGAAACTTGAGTTGCCCTAGCTGTCAGCTAGCACTAATGTCATACAAGTTATCCATGCTATTTGGGTCTTCCAGCCCAGCCAGCTCTCCAGTTTATGTAGCCTCATGTATGATGAGCCTTGGCAAAAGCAACAGAGAAGCCACCAAACTAACAAACAAAATAATGTAAAATAATAAAGTGTTGTTTTACTCCACAGCATTGTTATATAGCAACAGGTAACTGAAATTAATGGTTTATGGGATTAAGTTAGAGATCATCTATTGGGATTTTTTGAAAGTGGCTTATTAGATAATCATAACAATAGCAATTTCTTCTTTTTAGTAAATACGCATTGCATTACATGCACAAGGCTAGCATGCTGTTTTCTGAGTATACCTAAAAGGTACTATGTTAGTCAAGCCAGAAAACTAATAATAGAAACCACTCTTTTTCATTTACTTAGTTTTGTTTTATAAATTATAAATAATTTTATAAATAAAATTATTATTCTTTGTATAAATTATTATAGTGGAGCCGATTACTTTTTGGTGTGCAGTTCCACCCATTTTAATGAAATCACCTCCACAATCAGAATAAAGTTCTATGACTCCCAAAATATCCTTTATGTTATCCTTGCATATTAATGCTTGCAAATCTATCCCTGGATCTCCTGGAAATTACTGATATATTTTCAATCACTATAATTTTGGGTTTTCAAGAATATTATATAAATGGAATCATACAGTACATAATCTTTTGATACTGATTTCTTTTACATTCTGCATAATGCCTTTGAGTGCCATCCAACTTTCTGTGTATAGCAACAGTTTCCTTTTATTGTTGACCAATATTACACTATGTATGAACCACATTTTTTTTATCCTTTCAACTGGTTCATGACATTAAGGCTTTTTATAAAAAAGCAGCTATAAAATTTTGTGTATAGGATGTTGAGTGACCATGAGTTTTTATTTCTCTATGGTAAATACTCAGAAGTATATATTTAATTTTATACAAAACTTCCATAGTATTCTCCAAATTAACCACATCATTTGACATTCACACCAGCAATGTGTGAGTGTTCCCATGGCTCTGCATCCTTGCCAGGATTTGGTTTAGTCATTATTATTTTATTTTAGCCATTTTAGAAGGTATATAGTAGCATCTAATTATGGTTTTCATTTTGTATTCCTCTAATGGCTAATAATGTTAATATTTTCTGTCAGCACTTTAAAAATGCAGTTCTACTTTCTTTTGACCTCTGCAGAGAAATCTGTCCTTCAAATTGCTTTTCCCTTTGTATAATGTGTCCTTTCTCTCTGGCTCTCTTCAAGAATTGCTTTTTATCTTTGAGCATATGTTGTTTGATTTTAAAATCACTAGAAGGGGTTTCTGTGGGTCTAACCTGTTTTGAATTATCTGTGCTTCTTTGAATCCCTAAGTGTATGTCTCTCACTGCTAGAGGGAGCAGTTTTTTTGTTTGTTTATTTTCCTTTTTTTTTAATTTTTTTAATTTTTATTTTTATTTATTTTTTTCAGCTCATTATGGGGGTACAAAAGTTCAGTTTATATATATTGCCCATGCCTCCCCGTCCCCCCAAGTCTGAGCTTCAAGTGTGTCCATTCCCTAGACAGTGCACATCACACTCATCATTTAGGTATGCATCCATCCCCTCCCCCCACCCCATCCCCCCCAGTCAGAACTTCAAGTGGGGGCTGGGGGGAAGGGATGGGTGTATACCTACTTGATGAGTGCGATGCACACTGCCTGGGGAATGTTTTTTTTCTTTTAATGTTATTTGGTTTACCATGGTCTTTTCTCTATTTTTCTAGAACTTTGATAACACAAATTTTAGATCTCTTGTTGTTACCCAATAGGTTCTTGATTTTTTTAAATTTTATTGTTTGTTTGTTACCCAAAAAATAATTGAATAGTGTTGAGTAATTGCTATTGTTCTGTCTTCAGAGCCATTGACTCTTTCCACTGTGATCTCCAGCTTACCCAGGGCTGGAGCCTGCACTCCTTGACAACAAATATTTATAGAATAGATTTCATGTGACAGGGCCTGTGATAAATGATTTATATAGATGATCTCTTTATCACTGACAGTAGGCCACTAAGGTTGGTTCAGTTTTACAGAGGAAGAAACAGTATTTGAGAAGCGAAATAACTTGCTCATGGTCAGACTGCTACTAAGAGGTCTCTGTGCTCAAAACCTTAGGTCTATTGAGTTATAGAGTACAAAACACTTTCCTGGAATAATCTCAGCTGGGGCAATCGTCCAAATTGAGAATGGGATTCGGGATATAGAGAAATTTGTGTGAAAGCTCTGAGTAGCAAAATTTGAAGAAAATTACATAATTAATGCTGAAGACCATTTTGCCTCTTTCATTATTTTATTTGGCTCTAGTCCTGCTGCCAAAGACTTTCCAAGGTTAGAACTAAGGTTTGTTTGCAGTGGGAAAATGTACTTGAAGGTTTTTTAAAGTTCCAGGATTCTAAGGGCAATAACCCTTCAATAAAGATTTTGAAAATAGAGAGAAAAGCAGGAAGGAGAAAAACAATAAACAGACATCCATGATAACCCTATGGCTTTGTAGAGTGGTAGCTTAGCTTTTACTAATAGTTACACATTTAACTTGAACAAATATTGGCATTTTAGTAGTTCAGGATTTTATTTCAGCATACATACAATGTTTAAAAGCTGATACAAGTTTTTTATTGAGTTAATAAAAGTTTATCATATGAAATTATATTAAATTATCTAAGATTCACCCAAACAATTTTTTGTTATGCAAATGACTGAGGGAGGTCCAAAAATGTAATGGTTAACATAAGTTAGGAGACTGTTTTAAAAAAGAATAAATTTAAAATAATCTGATCTTGGCTCAGGGCCTAGATATAACCAGAAATCATTTGACTTCAGGAAGTATAAAGTTTTATATAGTCTGTGGTGTTATTAGTTCGGTGAAGTTTTTTTTTTCTTTCTAAGCAAAAAACCTGAAAATATTATCAGCAAGAGTAAATAAAAAATAAAGTGAAGAAAATAATTGCCCAGATCCAGCAGCTGTGTGGTAGGAATTCATTTCAAAAAAAAAAATTTACAACCTAATTCTAACTCCTACTGGACTGCACAATTAAATATGACTATTTTTGGAATCTGCTTGTTTGCTCTATTTAATTTGTTAGTTAAACTATGTTGTTGAAAGTAAGATGTAATCTGTGATAAAGACTATGGACACACATCAAAAAATTAATTCTCTCAGGCTGTTTGGAAATAGATAATCTCCTAAATTAAAGCTTCTCAAATCAAGGTCATTGGTATCGGGGCTGATGAGGGACTGGTGTGATGGAAAGATCACCATAACCCATAAATTAATAGCGACAGTTTTTAAGTCAGAGATGACTGATGTGCTTAACATGTACTCAGCTTTGCTGTAACTATTAACACTTTTTAAAAATCATGATTGTATTAGCTTACTAGGGTTGCCATAACAAAGTATTAATATTATAGACCAGGTGGTTCAAACAACAGAAATTGATTTTGCCATCATTTTAGAGGCTAGAAGTCCAAGATCAAGGTGTCAGCAGGGTTGGTTTTACCTGAGACCTCTGTTTTAGGCTTATAGATGGCCATCTTCTTCCTGTGTCTTCAGATGGTTTTATCTCTCTGTGTGTTTGTGTCCTAATCTTCTTTTCTTTTAAGGACACCAGTCATATTGGATTAGGGCCCACCCTAGTGACCTCATTTTAACTTAATTACCTCTCTAGAGACCTTATCTCCAAATACATATTCTGAGGTACCAGGGGTTAGGAATTCAACCTAGGAATTTTAGGGGGACAAAATTCAGTCCATAACAATATATTTAGATTTCATAAATTAGCACATATACGTATGATATACATATGTGTATATATATTCATGTATGTTTTAAACTATAGAATAAAATCATCATACAAAATCATTTTCTTTTAAAATTAGAAGATCAGATTACACTTGACCTGCATATACAAAAGGAAATAATTGGTTAGACAATTTTTACTTAGTTTTTAAACTTCTACCCTTAGTTCTAGCAAATTTGTTTCAATAAGCTGTAGTGGCATTTACAAAAGCAGTCAGAGAAGCTGGTGGCTCTTAGCACAAGCCTGAGGCCATGTACTCTTGTGACAGCACAATCCCCACCCAAATCACTTCAGTTATTTATGTTTCCTTCCTGGCCTTTAGGCATTTAAGTTTATAACAAATGCTCAGACCACATACTGACCATGTGAATCATGCCAACTGGCCTGGTTTCAGATGTTCTCTTCCTGGAGGGAATGGATGGTGTTTTTGATTTATTGTCTAACAGAAGTTTCTGAGAGGCATGGCTTAGTTAAGTTTTATAGCTCAACATCAAATAATAAAGATTCAATATCCTTGGTGTTTATTTGTTCGTTTTTTTTCTGTTAGTGCATCTTCAAACACAGATGAGATCTGTGGGTTTGATACAGCTGTGTCAATTCAATTGTCAGTTCAATCTGTGAGTATAAAAAAAATGAAAAGTAAAATTTTTGGCCAAACAACTATGGTTTTGTAATCAACATTATGCTATATAATTTGTTATTTCGTTTATTTATTTTTCAATACATTGACTAAGGTTGCATGCATAACTAGCTATCTTTTTAGGAAGAAATAAAAAATATCAGTGAAAGCAGTTTGTGTGTGTGTGTGTGCTAAATAAATTTGAAAGAGCCATTTATATGGTTGATTACTTTTTCATTCTTCACTGGGTTATCACTCTGGGATAAACAGGACCAGGGACACTTATGCAGTATATGTTCTATGAAAGCTGTAAATTTGAGAGTACTATGATCAATTATGAACAGAAAAACATCATAAAGAGAAGAGGCTTTAAAATTCTAAGTCATACCCACAGTCAAGAAAATAATAATAAACCACATTATAATCTCACAAAATGTGTATGATCTGCCTAATTTTGTGGGATTCTTGATTTGATTTGCCTTGAATGGGTTTTATAGAGACAGATTTTATTTTGATTCCAAAACTAAAGTACATCATTCTAAGGTTCTTCATGTAGTAAGCTACATGTGCCTTTTAAACAGTCAAATGGTGCGTACACAGTCAAAGTGCCCTCAGAGTTGGTAAAACATGAGTATACTAACTCAGACATTTTCCTATCTGCCATCTTTCCTTTTTATTTAAATCTATTATCATTATTGTTGTTATTACTTTTTAATAATCTCCTTTCAGTAATACTAGACAGCCAATCATGCCTGTTTCCGCCCCCCCCCCCACATTCAGCACCTGTATACCTTCGTGTTGCTAATGGTACAAGGTTTACATTTTGACAGAATAACCTGAGAAAATATGTAGTATAGATTCTATTTGTCCTACCTGAACTGTGACCTGCGTGTTGCCAGCATCCACAACTGCTTTTTTTTTTTTTTTTTTTTTTTTAATTTTTCTCACTCTAGTCTTGCAGATTTGCCTTAGCAAACTGTAGGATACAGCAACGCAAAGCCTTTGGTCAAGGCTTCCTGCTACCACATCGTACCTTAGGTCCAGCAGCTTCCAAAAGAAGCATGAAATGCTTCAAAAAATGGCAGCTTAATTCTGCAAAGGCCTATACTGCTTGTCTTGTTGGGGGATTCTCCTGATTTAAAACTTCACATGCCTTTGAGATGGCAGGGATGGTTACCAGGCCTATTACACCCTCATCTTACGCCTGCGTGTCTTATGCACACTAAAGAGTCCACTCAGTGTTTCAATGTTTCATTTCTTCATGATGCCACTGAGAAGGAAGCTGCAAGCCCAGCCATGCTGCAGTGCCTGGCTGAAGCTAAGGGCAAGCAGGTTTTGTTGTAGATGATAGTGGGAGGTGGGGCAAAGAGTGAGAACCAGGTCTCGGTTGAAAGAAATCTCTTCTTAGTGATCCTAACATGGGTGCAGAGGCTCTGGCAAAGAACGAAATTGTGACCTTCATGATTTGCTAGACAGGCTGGCACCTGTCTTGGCATACTCTGGGGAGATGCCCTCGGTAAGTATGAACCCTGAACTCCCCTTGCAGGACTGGCTGGAGATGAAAGCCTGGACCACTCGCTGGCTTTCTGCCGGGTGGTCTCCCCATTTTATTTTTGCGGATTAATTAGCTTTCAACTTAATTGTTAACTTGCTGCTCCTAAATGTACTTACTGCCTTATTTTGTTTGATTTTTCTTTCAATCCTCCAGAGTTTTAACCTCCCACTAGTTTCTACTCAGCTGACAGTTGTTTTTTCCCTAATCCTTGAATTTTTTGTGAAGCTGGTGGTTTGAAATGCAAGGTGATCTTGCAGCAAAAAAAAAAAAAAAGACAAACTTCTTTATAGTCTCAGCAGCACCTCCAGTCAGCTCTTCAGTTCTGATTCAAGGTGACTGCTTTTTGTGTTACATTTCTTATCTTAACATTCTGTTTCAGGAGCTGCCAGAACATTCATTTCATTTTTTAAATGAATGCAAAAATCCCCAAAGCCTCTACAGGACCATTGAGGCTTACTAATTAGATTCATTAAACAGTACTCAAAAGCGAACGGAATTTGTCTCTTATTCTGTTTTTTTTTTTTTTTCAAGACTCCCTCTGCACACTGCTTTATTAAATAATATGCTGTGTTTAATGGCCCCTCTTGCTAAAACATCAGGTCACAAAGTGTTGGATCATTAGACTTTTTGTCAGTGCGATTTGGTTAGTGTCAGTTTCCCCCCTCCTGTGAGTGTATCTGGTGTTCTGGTATTCAAGGTGTTATAAAGTAGTCAAAAAAAAAAAATGATTGGCATGATGTCTAATTCTGGATCTATAAAAGTGCTAGAGGAAATGCATAGGAACCTATTTGAGGAGTTTTTTTAAAAAAAATAAGAAGAAAGAATTTTATTACTGTATTAGCTTTTAAAATTTTACATAAAGTGATTTTTTAAATTGTATATTTCTGTTTTGATGCATCCACAGATTTATGTAATAAACAACACACTCAGGATGTAGAATAATTTCAACACCCCAAAGAATTCCCTTGTGCTGTGATTTAGTGTCAAAGCCTCCTCCCACCCTAGCCCTGGCAACGAATAACCTGCTCTCCATTCAGATTGTTTTGTCTTTTGCAAAATATCTATAAAGAACTATCTATTTAGAATGTAACCTTTGAGACTTACTCCCTTCACTTGCCATAATGCCTTTGAAATTCATTTATGTTTTTGTGTATATCAATTGTTCATTTCTTTCATTGCTGAGTAGTACTCTATTGTATGTTTGTACCAGAATTTATCCATTCTCTCCTTGAGGGTCATTTGAGTTGTTTCCAGTTTTTGGCAGTTATGAATACACTGCCATAAATATTCATGTGTCGGTTTGGTGGGACTGATGAATCATATGTAAAGTGCAAGTTTAACTTTACAGGAAATGACCGGGCTTCCAGTTTCTGGTCCAGCATATAAGGAACTTAGAAATCACCACTCTTCTAAAACCAAGTGAAAAGCTGAATACAGTGAAAAATGAACAACTCTTCTTAGTTCTGTCAGAGAAGTGAGGTAACAAGGAAAACCACTGCCCCCAAAATTGGAGCGACAGATAGGCAAACACGGAGAATCACCACTTGCCAGAGCACAAAGCTCAGAGGAGAAACCTCCTTGGGAACCAGTGCTAGGGTAGGAAGGACCCAAACTGTAAATGATGAATTGCCGGAGGCTCAGTGGTGCACAAGTCTGAGAGTCAAAAACCCTAGGGGGACGCAGTCACAGGGAACCCCCGACATTCCTGTGTGGTTTACTTGTAGGAGCTCTGACAGGTTCTCACGGGAAATAATCACAGAGAAAAATCTCCTCATGTGTCTGGCAGGGAGAGGGGGAAAGGAACTATTTGAAATATGTTAGAGTTGTCTGTTCTTCTTAACAAGGTCTGCCCTCAGGAGAGACCAGCTAATCAGAACCTAACAGACTGGGGCATTAGAGCTTAACTGACCTGAGGAAACTCCAGCCCCCTCTAGCTGCCCTGTTCAACTTAAGGCAGGGTCGGGGGTGGGGACACTGAGAAGCACTGGTGACGGTGACGTTCACAGCCCAGGGGCACTAAAAGACAGAAACCTGATCACAGGACTGCAGGATGCTTCCCCCCCTCACCCTCACACACACTTTAAAAATACATTTATCTCAGTTCCCTTCATCTGGTACCATAAAAAATTACAAGGCATACTAAAAGGCAAAAAACACAAGCATCAAAATCAGACTTAGATATGGCAAGAATGTTGCAATTATCACATCAGAATTTTTATTTAAAAAACTATGATTAATAAGCTAATGGAGTTAATGGAAAAATAGACAACTTGAGAAAACAGATGGATAGTGTGAGCTGAGAATGGAAATTCTAAGAAAGAACAAAAAGGGAATTATAGAGACCAAAAACACTGCAACAAAGAGATAATAATGGTATTGAAAGGATAAAGTGCCATGAATACTGCTAAGTATCTTCCAATGCAACAGTCTCTCCATAATGAAGAATTACCTGGCCCAAATTGTCAACCTGCCAAGATTGAGAAATCCTAGTTTATATATACATGGATGCAATCTTTGCTTTGCTTGCATATACAATCATAGAATTATTCTAAACCCATTATCATAAATAAATTTTACATTTTTAATTGTCTACGTACTCTCAAGTGTTTTGCTTGATCCATGTGTTTACTCAGATTTAGAGAATTTTACTCTGAGATTATAGTTTTTAATTTTATTTTCTGTTGTATCTAGATTGTGAAATGCCTTTCTTCTTGTTTGACTTTTGATTTGCAGGAGAGTTCCCATAAAACTGTAGTTATTACAATATGATTGGTTTCAAAGGAATGTGCACCACGTGGATGAGGATTGAGAGTTTATTTTCCTGATGAGAGCTGTGAATAATCATGTCAAGACCAACCTTAGACATGTTGCTGGGTTTACATTCTGTGAATTATTGAGTGAACATTAGAAAATTAGCAGTGGATAGTTCTTTTATGTGCAAATCATAACATTAAATTTCGGATAACCACTAAAGCTATTTTATTGAATTGTACAATTTTTATATAAATGTGTTTTGTCATTTTTTTGCTGAAAATAATTAAGGTGAGCAGCAAATTTCAAAAGGAAAATTAATTTCTTATATCTGATATCTCTTGTGTTTGATGTTATTCTTGTTATCAACACATTTCTTTGGACTTCAAAAATAAATACCACATGTGCACATTGCCAAAATATGAAATATTTTAGACCTTAAGCCACTACTGAATTTCTAGATATTTAATATTTTACAAGTTTAAAAACTACATTTCTTTTACAAAAATATGACTTGTACTATAAAGACATGCTTGGAATCTTCACTTTCTGACTTAATTAGTCCTGCGGATTTTTAATATCAGAATGTATACTTGTATCTTACTTTCATGTTATGGTTATATTGTAATTTAGCCATAAATTAATCACAGTATGAATATACTATAAAGCCCCATAATTTAATAAATCATATCTCTTACTGATGGATATTTGGTTATTTGGTTTTCTCAATCTCTCTCTCTCTCTCTTTTCTATCTCAAACAATCCTTCATTAAACATCATTTTACATGATTTAGAATATGTATAGAATAAATTTCTAATAGTGGGATCAATACATCAAAATGCATGTGTAGTTTTAATTTTGATAGAAATGGCCAAATGGAGAAAATATTATTTTTGATACCTACTTTCATTTAAGACATATTAATGTCTTAATACTAGAGACAAAACACATATGTAGGGTCAGGTTAAAGAAAAGATTAAGTTATTTTCCATTTAGGTTTCTATCTAGGCCTGTGCTATGGTCTGAATGTGTCCCCTGAAAAGCATGTGTTGGAAACAATCCATAATGCAACAGTGTTGGGAAATGGGGCCTAATAGGAGGTGTTTAGGTCCTAAGGGATCACCCTCATGAATGGATTAATGCTGATTATAGAAAGTCTTTGAGGCTGTAAATCTGAACTCTCTCTCTTGCATCCTCTCTTGTTCTTCTGTCTTCTGCCATAGGATGACGCAGTAAGAAGTCTCTCGCCAGATGCCAATACCATGCTCTTGGACTTCCCAGCTTTCAGAACCATGAACCAAACAAACTTCTATTCATTATAAATCACCCAGACCCAGCTATTATGTTTTAGCAGCACAAAACAAACTAAGACAACCTAGGAAAAAAGTTCAAGTGTAAGTAGGACAAATGATAATGGTCAAAGAAGATAAAAATTTTTCTTAGAAACTTTTTGTAGTATTAAATTTTATAATGTTATAATCCTATGTATCTGTTTTCTACAGTGCTTACATTTATTTAAATCTTATGATAAGCTATATCTTCTTTTTCAATAAGACTAATATTTTTGTTCATTATTTTGTTAAGTAGTATTAAACAGAAAAAGGGTAATTTACTATAATCATATGCTACAAATTAAGTTTTGCTTATATGGATATGATTTCTATTAAAACCATTAAACCATGACCTGGGCACCATTATTCTCTAGTTGGCAGCTTGACCAAATTACATAAATCATATGCAGGAGGAAATGAACAGGCTCACATGTGCCAGAATATTAAGTGATACCAAGTAGAATAATTATTGGTTAAATGTATTCTTTTCAAATTTCAGTTATGAATAATCTAATAATTCACTTCCAATTGCATTAAATGCTGCTTATAATAAAGTTTATTTTTAATAAAAATAGTTTCTCAGTTAAGGATGTAAGAGACATGTCTATTGGAAAGTACGATAACAAAGAAACAAGATTGCTCTCGTTTTCCCCTCTTCTTTGTCTAAACATTTGACAATGTTTTGATGACTATGTTTAGTCCCAATTTGTTAAAAGACTATAAATCTCTTGACAAATTCAGCAACCCAAATCAAATATAGCAAGGCGCTTAGGGAGAAAAGTCTGAGAGTGGTATTTGTATTCCTTCTAACCATTAATGAACTACAAATATATTGAAACTCTAGGAAAGAAAAATTTTCTATAAAAAGCAAAGGGGACTATGAAATGACTCTGAATGATGTTTATAAAAGTGCATTTTATTCATTTTTTAACTTGATATTACATAACCAGTTTGTTGTTTTTGCAAGATTTGTGAATAAGGCATGGATTATTCTTGATTGTCCTAGAATTGTTCTATTTCTTGCTTAAACATTTTTTATTCATCTCTTGCTTTCTAGTTTGACCACTGTACTTTTAGGACTTGATTGCTATTCCTCAGCAGCTCTTTAAAATAATCTTCATATATTTGTTGCAGCAGTCCAAAGTTATTCTTCACTATCTTCCAATTCTTCTTTTGTGATGTACTTTGTAGCAAAATCTTTCACATAGCAATAGCTCTGGTGCTCTAAATTTTCTGTTTTGTGCCTAGTCTTGAATCTTTTGTCAGTTTGCACTTCACCAACTGCACTTCCACTGAGCATTATAAACTGTTCACATTTCCGAAAGATGACGACAAATTAAGAGGTATGACTTCTAAAATTAATGTTGTAAATTGGCACCTTGATGATTCTGAAAATGGAAATCAAGGTAAAATCACAAAGAATGTTATACGATTTTTCAGGAAGCATGAGTTTTTAAAGGTGAAAATTACAAGTTTAATTATAATAATATCATGTGCCATTAAAATATTGACTATTAAAAATGTCTTGGACTGTGCAATTTTGGGTGAAGAAGAAAGCTTTTATGTAATGTGGAGAAGGAGTGAAATAAGATATATAAAAAATATAAACTTAATTGAAGCTGTTTGCTTGCAGAAGCAACTACTGTTGTTCTATTTTTTGCTAATATTATTGAACTAATCTTAATTATGTACACTATAATAAAATACATCACTATTTAATATAAACTAGGGAATTATTAATATTTTAGCAAATGTGAAGTAAAAAAAGGATTGATAACTGAGGATGAGAAGTAATTTTATGTGAGAATCTACAAATAGAATATTCCTGAAATCTGTTAGAGGCAAGTGAGTAAATAGGAGAAAAATAAACAAGTATAGCATAACCTAGTTATTGTTTGGTGAACATTATTTTTGTTTTGAAAAAACATTTGTTTTAAGAATCATGCAGGGCATTTATGAATTAGATCTATGTAATCAATTAAAAGAAGCCAAATCAAAGAAAACAACCAATACAAGTGAAAATCAATTTCATGGCCAGTTATCTGCAACCCATGATAGCCAAGAGTTAGATGTGAGTTTGAAAGAATGATCAAGGAGAGTGGGAAGAACACTCTGGCACATACTCATGTCCAGATTTTCGGTTCCCCCTCTTTCTATGGGCATTTGCTTATGAGCAGATGCTCAACTGATTCAAGCAATAACTCTAGAAGTAAGGCAACACTTTGAGATGTTACAATTCATCAACCTAGCAGTCTGTCATTCTGTATTAGAACACAATAACATAAGACCTGTATGAGTCACGGATCTGTCACCTACCTCTAATTTAAACTCGAACTTCCAATTTACTCATTTACAAAATGGGGGTCCTGATAATACATTAACTACTGTTTAATTTTCCCAAAACTAAAGTTTCCTAAAACTAAAGTTTTAGGGAAATTAAATGATATTGTATCTGCAAACACGTTAGCTTTTCATCGACATTTCAGAAGCATTTAAACATGAGCTTTATTTATAGTCCTGCTATATGCTTAGCTGTGTTCTAAGTTCTAAGTGCTGTAAATGGGGAAGGAGAGGAAATGCAAAATGCATTTATTAATTTATGAACCAATTAATTTTATTTCTTGAGCAAGTTCCTACTCTATTGTAGCCTGTAAAGTTACAAAACTAACTAAAATAAGGTTCCTACTCTCAACGAACTAGATGGGGGTTTCCATGGTCTAGCTGGAGAAGGGGCAATACTGAGTATGAATGGGATGATCCCTGTTCTCAGCGTGGGCAACCCAAACCAGACCTATCACATAGTCTGTGTTCAATAATATTCATCAAATGAATAAATGGCATATGTAATAGAGTCCCCCCCCCAACCGCCACACACACAGAGCTAATAGCCAGAAAGGTGTACTTAAATCACATAGGGATAAAAATAATGAAGTATACAGCATTGAGTTGACTTATAAGGTAATAACAATTGGTCATTCAAGATATATGATTTGAACTGGGTGTGAGGTGGTCTAAAAACTGTAATAAGAGATTATTCTGATCCTGTTATGTGACTGGAAATCTGCTAGGTTTTGGGGATATAGCAGTGAGATAGACACCCATCTCTGCCCTTTGGGTGTCTTGAGAGACAAATACAGAACAAAAATTAAAAATATAATGAATTCATGTGATAATGCACATGTCCATTGCTATTTATCTCTAGCACTTATTACAATGCCTGGCATGCTGGAGATGTGTAACAATTTTTGATGCATGACTACATAAATTAAGATTTTATTTTAAAAAAGTGAGAAATACCTCACCTGTCCTACCAGAGTCAGGAAGGGATTCACAGAGGAGGTGATGTTTCCACCTGGGCTTGGTGGATCATCAAGGACTCACTGGATGCACTGAGGGGATCAGAAGGGTGAGTAGCACTCGGTCATCTTGGTGCTATTTTTTTGTCTTGTCTTGAAGCGGTGGGTTGAGTATGCAAGACCACTAAGAACAAGACATTACTGCAACCCTAAATATCTTAATGAATACAGTTTTCCATTTTTATTTATTCTCCTTTGAACAACATCCTTCTGAAATGGTAACGTTTAAGACTTTAAATAATCACATTCTTTACTGCTAATATTAAAGACCAGGTTATCGATTATCTTGATGTAGCACAGTTTGTTGGTTTTGTTTTCTGCTGCTACAATCTTTCTACTGGTAAACTGTAATTGGAATCGTGCCACCAGGAACAGGAGTTTAATCTTAGACTTTATTAGGAACCAACTTCTCTGGTCCCTAGGAGACATTTTAACAGTGGGTTGTGGAATCAATTATTCAGCTTCCAAAAAGCTGTGCTTAGTAAGTTGTCCTCCACCTGGGGCTTTTTGGTTAGGAAGATTAGTAGTGAGGAATACCCAGACCTTTTCCTTAAGTAGACCACTTCGAGGGCTGCCCCTTCTTAAGGAATATTTTCTTGGTTTAGACACTTACTTCATCACTCAATCATCCCTGATTTATTTTCTCAGAGTGTTATAATCATTGATATCTTTAAACTTTAATTCCTTCAGATTCTTGCCGGTAAGTGCATAGCATGATTAGGAGAGAAAGCTTGAATGTAAAATATGCCTTCATTAAATATGGTTACAAAAAGTTTCTCTCCCGAGAACCCTCAACAGGAATACATCAAGTCACTAGCAATTTGTATTCATTGCATTACACACACATCAGTTATGTGATTCCAGGAGTTTATGGATTTTTTTTTCCCCCCTGTGGAGGATACTAGGATGAAGTTACTGGCCCAGAGTCACAAGGCAGAGAGCCCATGTCTTGAAGATTTTCCACTGAACCGCAAAATAATTACCAAGCCAGGTTGAAACTCACCCAATGCAGCATTCTCCAAATTAACTCAACTCATTGCTCATATTCCACAGACCTGGGCTAATTTTGTGTTTATTGTTGTGTTTTCTCGTGCTTCGCTTTTCTAGTCCCCGCATTAAGTTAAAAACGCTTCATGCTTCAAGAAGAGTCATGTTATTTCTTCAAACCAGGGAAGATAAACTGGGTCCCGCATAATTTTTTCCTCCTTGGGAACAGCTTACCGTCCTGCCTCTCTCCAAAATCCTAAAACTATTTGTTAATAGTGTTCTATCAGGTCAGTTAATTGTCAGTGGCTCATTAACTATGATAGACATAGTGCCAATGATGTTCCCAAAAGACAAGGGGAACAAAAATATAGTTAGATAGAATGGACAACATTTGATAGCACAACAAAGTGACTATAATCAACAATAAATTAGGGTACATTTTAAAATAAATAAAATAGTGGAATTAGGTTGTTCCTAGCACAAAGAAATGTTAAATACCCGAGGTAATGGATATCCCAATTGCCCTGATTTGATTAGTTCACATTGTATGCCTATATCAAAACATCACATGTACCCTGTAAATATATACAGCTATTATGTACTCATAATAATTAAAAATTTTAAAAATAATTAAAAAGGAAAATGCAATGAAAAAGAAAGACAAGGGGCAGGTAAATGTGTAGAGGAGACAGAGTTTCCAAAGGAGGAAAAACCCTCTGATTCAATGAAATAAGAATATCTTGTGTAATTTGTATTTTTAATCACCTGTTAATTATTATGTAAGGAAAAAATGTACTTTGGGGAGGTAAATAAGAGCATGCAAAGGTGATGATAATGGTGATGATTACTATGTTCCAAATTAAATACTATGATTGATGTTTTGATTCAAATCTTCCTTCCTTCTTTCCTTCCTTCCTTTCTTCTTCCCCTCCTTCTTTTCTTCCTTCCTTCCTCTCTCTCTCCCTTTCTAATTCTGTAGGTACGGGACATTTCATACACTGTATGGAAAGATGAGAAAAATGGAATCTTAAAAAGTTATCCACTCAAGCGGGAAACAACCCTGAGGATCCTAAAATGTTCTGCATGGTAAAATTATTATGAGCAATTTCTTATTGCTGAGGTGTCTGGTGGTGATGTATCCCTTTAGAAACATTGACCACATTGTTTAGTTCTATGAACTAATCTTTTCCCTCCCTCTACTTGTACACTGTAAGCAATTTAATTTGTTTTCCTTCATCAATATGCCTGAGCTTCTAACTTATTTGTTTAGTATCCGATGGAAAAATCTACAAATATCTGAGCTATATTTTTTGCTAAGAAGAGTTAAAAGTTTACAATTTCATTGTTTATTAGTATGGAATGACAAGAAATCAACAAGATCTCTCAATTTTCTCAAAAACTCTATTTGTAATTAGATGAAATTAATTAATTTGACTTATTATTCTGAATCATCTATGCATAGAAAAATTATCAAAAATTTAGAAATAAAACAATATGTTGATTTTGTGACTTCAATATTATGCTAGATTATAAACTAGTATAATAAACTCTAATAAACTCATCTGAGAGACAATCTGATACTCTCAGAAAATGGAACTGTTTCCTCACTAAATATAGAACAGTTTCCAAAATCCTTTCCATAGCATCACTTACATTCTGCTGGTTCTCTCGTGAATAGCTCAAATAAAACTTTTTGGCACATGATTATTTTCTATTTGAAAAATATGTGTTTAATGATTTGAAAATTGTCTTTGGATATTCTTGTTACATGCACAAAATTTTTCAAAGAAAATAACAAGTTCACATAAGTGGCAAAATCTGTATTTTTATAATTTCACATTCATTTGGAGACGTCATAGAGGAGTTAAACTATGATTTTAAAAAAAATATGTTTGGATATTTTTGTTCTTATCTGGGTAGTTTAGACCAAAATTCTTTTGCTTCTAGATGACTTAGGATGAGACAATAGTGTATGTCCACACACATGTCTCCCACCATCTGGCACCTGGTGCATAGCAGATATTTTGCAAATATTAGATTAACAACATTATAAGATAGTGGTTAAAGGAATTACATAATTTTTATTCTACTGCCTCTCATCAAGAACTTGATTGGGGGATGTTGTTTGAGGAACAGTTTCCTCCCATGTCAAAGTCTGGTCTGTATCGTCAATTACTCAATGCCTCCCTAATCTGAAGGGCATGTAAATCTCAGTCCTTAGGGACTGGCTGAGTCAAAGGTGTTGGGTGGACACACACAGATCACCTCAGTGTTTGTCTGCTTACAACCACATGGGCCACACTAAGTCACTTTTGAATTATGAGAAAAATGAGTTCATTAATCATCATTACACTTTCTATGGAGAGAATCTGTTGATAAAGCACATTACTGCCTGAGCTAACTCAATCACTGTTATAAACGGAGAGGCCCTGATTGCAACAACTAGATCCTGGGAGAGAGGAACCAACTAAAGAGGCAAAATGCAAAGCCATGGTAGCAGAGTCAAGGACAGGAAAGTGATGAAGTCAAGTGGCCCATTGAGAGAGAAGTATCGTCACTTAACTCCAGTCAATTCCACAGCTATTTGAGAAGTCGAGGGCTTAAACTTCTATCCCTCTGCTTATGTGCATTTTTAATGCTTTCTTTACTACCTTTAGTGAGGAGTGTTTTAATTTCGAGTTACTCGAATCTGCTTCAAAACAATTTAAACCAAAAAGGAAGTTTGCATGCTCATTGCACAGACAGTCCAAAGGAAAGCTTATCAGTCATATCTGCACGTGTGAGTTTAAATAGTGTTAACGGAGTTTTCTCTCCATCTTTAGCTCTGCTTCTTCTACTTGTCTTAATCTTCAGGCACATTCTTTTTACAGTTCTTGATCTGAAAAAGAGACCATCTTCCCTGACAGCTATGGCAAAGTTTCAGGATGTGTTCATCCCGGAAGCTATAATTGTGACAAACTAAGACTGTGTACCTTACCTGAAACACAGCTATGCAGAATAAAACCCTCAACAGCACAGACAGAAAACAGTCCATGCATTCTGTGGTTCATGCCGTCAAAAAGATTTCAATAGGAATTTAAATTTGAGAGAAATTAACATTAATTCTGGCTAAGGCAACTTTCAAAGGTATTTTGGAAGAGGCAGCGTTTCCTAGTTTGAAAGCAAGATATAAATATATGTGTGTATGTTTAGCATATCAACATGTTGGAATTAAATTAAGAGATATAGGTAAGACAGAAAATGCTTTCCTTGTCTTGTATATAGTTATTTTGAAAAATACGCCAGACTTTCACCTCATCCTATGGCGATTAAAGATGTACTTCTGCCTTTCCAGGATGAAGCCTGAATCAAGGGGCCAAGGGGAATTTTAGGGGAGCGAGGAAAAGAAAGTGAGACCAGAAAGAAGCAGCTGATTGATGACTATATGTATAAGCTCTGCAGGGACTGAAACACCGTCTGGACCAAGTTTGCAAGGCTCCTTTAACACATGCAATGCATTTGAGGAAATCAGAAAACAGGAATTTATCTGCCGTATATAAACTAAACAAAGGCACTCACTCTCTCTTACTTTATACAAGCCCATAAAGCATAGCTTGGTAAGAATGTGAGGCCTGAATTTCAGCCCTCATTCAAATCCCTTGGCCAGGTAGACTGCAAAAACCACCCAAGTTTCTGTGAGTCTGACTGACTAACAAAATATTGTCTTATTTTCCCTCCTAGAGGTCACAGGAATGACTGAAGGGTTTTGTGTAGTAAAGAATTTAATCTTGTGTAGTAAAGAGAGGTCAAAGCTTTGCCCTGGATTTCTGGGAGGTCATCTCTCAGCCCCTGGACAGGCATGCCTGCTAGGAGAGTTTTGTTTGCCTGGAGGCCTGAGCCACTCCTGATCCTCTAAGTGATTAAGGACAGGGACTTGGGGTAATGTGGTGTCAGCCTGACCCTCTGAGGATAAACGAGCATGTGTGTGGTACCTGAGACTGAGGCTGAGGTCAGCAGTATGGGCATCACCCATACAGCTTACATGATGGAGCCTCAATAAAAATTCTAGATATCAAGGCTCAGGTGAGCTTTTCTGGTTGCTAGCATGGAATGTGTATTGTCACACTTCAATACTGGGAAAGTAATACTGTCCATGACTCCATGGGAGAGAGCAGCTGAAAGCTCTCTCTGCAGTTGGAACTTTCTTAGACTCCATAGGCCTTTTCCCTTGGCTGACTTTAATCTGTATCTTGTAGCTGTGATAAGCCTTAGCTCTAAATAGAACAGCTTTCAGTGAGTTCTGTGTGTCCTTTTTGCTAATTATTGAATTTAAGGGTGGTCATGGGGACCTCCAAACTTGAAAATAATGTCTAAAACAAAAATGGTCTTTTACACAGTGCTCCTTCCAACTGGCAGGTTTTTAGTTAGAAATGGCACCACAGTGCATTGTTGTGACTTATTTGCTTCAATTTTTCTCCTGCTATTTCCTATCATGCCCCTTGCTCTAAACTTTACACATGTGAAAACATGTATATGTTCTCTATGAATTAGCTTAATGATAGTTTTTGTTATAAATTAAACCCCCAAAGTGTATAAAGATTCAAACACTGTAGGAGTTTGCTTCTTCTTTTTTTTTTTTTTTTAATTTCAAAACAAGATCATGGACCTGAGTTCTTTCCATCTTCACCATGGAGTTCCAGGTGCCCTGGGCTCATTTATCTAGCCAAGAAAAGGAGCATGAAGGGTAGCATGTAGGGAATGTTGAGTAGTCTGGACCTGAATTAGGCACACATCACTTCTAATTGCATTGCACCAAGTAGAACTTAGGCTTGTGCCTAAGCGTAACTGGAAGAGTGTGTGGGGCATGTGTGAAGAAGAGGAAATGGATGTGGGGAACAGCTAGCCACTGTCCTCCACACATATTCCCATTTTGTCTCCTCTAATCCCCTCAGGTCCCTTAGGCGATCAGTCACTAATATGATAAATGGATTAATGATTATGTGTTAATTGGCGATTATGTCTTAATCCTATATTACACGTTTGTAATTTCATGATGTCTCAATTCACAGCAGTTGATAGTCTTAGAAAAAATAGTTACCATTAGGGAGGACTTTGGGAGCCTCAGCATCCACCTGCCCTACCCTATTGACTGAGATCCCCAAGACTAGTGTTTTAACACCCAAATTTTGAAATCACTTTGTCTTCATGATGAGGGACAACCCCTTCATTCTGCTCATAAGAATGAAGGCTTGAATGTAAGACAATAATACTAACCAAAACTCACAGAGTGCCTGCTATAGGAGAGGCATTGTTTGAAGAGTTTGCGTGTATTAGTTCATGTAATTCTCCTAACAACCCTATCAGATAAGTATTAGGTAGGAATCGCTGGTGCTTGGCTGGAATGCCAATCAATGTAATTTGGCTCAAAAACCTAACCACTCTACTGTGCTGTTTCCCATTCCATTATGTGGCCTGTGGGAACTTGGCTACTCTAACTTATTTCCAACTAAGAGAAGTTCTGTATGTTTGTGAAGAATGCATTAGGCACCTTATTCAACCAGCTCCTCTGCTTCTATTTTTCTGTTGTTGATTTTCTTTCCTACATATCCTACATCCTTTCAATTCCCCTGCCTCAAGTGCCACCTGCTCCCCTGCAAAAGAATGTGGCATTTACCATTTATATTGCTGTGCTTAGCAGTGTCCTGGAGAACAAACATAAGATGACAGCTCCACTCTACACTTTATCTCTGGGTTTCACACATCTGTTTCCTTTTGCAAATCTGGGGAAAATTCAGAATTCTGGTGAGAAAAGTTATTGACAGAAAATGTTGCCTTTAGAAGTATCCTGAAGTACCTATCTCTCAAGCAACAACAAGAGAATTCCAAAGGCAAAATAAAGCAACTACACGGCTCTCTAGAGAGAAAGGAGAGTATTCTTATGCCTAGTCTATCATCACCATCATCACCAAATAGTGTTTGTTAAGCCTTCAGGAGCACAAGGCACTGGGGTGGTTAAATTGGCATCTTTTTCCTCTCCCAAGAGCTTGCAGTTTAAATAGAAACAGCCACAGCAAAGACAAACATATACAAGGTCAGGCTGAGACCAACACTAACACATTAACATACTCATTAAAATAGAAGAGAGCTCATTACAATTCAATAAGAACGGGAGGCAGGAAGATGTAATGTAAAAATGTGCTAAACTAGGAGTCAAAAAGACTTTGCAGCATGCTGGGTGAGCTGCTTCTGGCAAGTCACCTCACCACCCCTAAGGTTGAAATGCCTGGGAAGCCTCGCAGGAAGCCGTCTGCGAAGGTGAACCAAGCACAGAATCTGGAGTCAGAAAACCACACAGTTTCTGCAACGTGATGAGGTTTTACAAGCTCTCTGGATTGATTTATCCTCTTGAACGTTCCTTCAAGAATTGAAAATGTAATAATTCTGTGAAAATGTCTTGAAATGTGTGCAGTGTGTAGTTTAAACTCTCTCTCTCCCTCATATATATATATATATATATATAAAATCCATTTTAATCATCCTAGATAGTATCTGATGATAATAATACAAAATTAGTCATCTCTTTTTCTAAAAATAAGGAAACTGAGGCTTAGGAAAGGCAGGTGCTTCCTCATGCATCACTTGATGGGAAAATGGGAAAGATCAAACAAAAGTAAGGACATAGAGAAATCTTACGGAATTGAATTACAAGAAGTTAGCTTCGGGAAAATTGGAAAGTGAGCAGACTGCTCTTTCTGTATCTTTCTTAGGCTATATAATCTTTTGGCTCCTATGTTTTTGATATAGATTTGATAAATATTTATGAGTAGCTTACTATGTGTCAGGCACAGTTATGTGTGCTGGGGCTTCTATGTTGTACATGAGCAATAAGGTCCCTCTGTGTATGAAGATGCTATTCTAGGAAACAGGAGAAGCAGAAAGTAAACCAGTAAACAACAAGAAAATATTAGATAAAAGAGAATGTCAAGTAGAGAATTAAATCAGAATTATATTATAATGAGTTAGTAGATCATTTCTTATATTCAGGAGTCAGGAACCACCTCTTTCAGAATTTAATATTTAAGGTATGAGCTAAATATGGAAGGTAGAAGTTGAAAATCCAGGAGAAATAGAAGGGAGTTGGAAATAAAATCCCCAAGATGGAATTTTTCCTAATCAACAACCCCCTGCCTGGCCCTTAGTTTCCACCCTAGTGGAAAAGATCTTTGTCTTTGTCTTTCCTCCAAACTTAAAAAATAAAGAAATAAATAAGAATAAAAGAGGATCTGATTTGTCTAGGTCGGCTCCTGTACAGCAAGGTTTTCACACTCCAATATAAACTTTCAAAGAACATGTGGCTGCTTTATCTGTAACTTGTTTATCTGTAACTTCATTAATCTCAAGTGTTATGGTCTGAGACGCGAGAAAATGACCACTTGAAAGCCGAACTGAGCCAAATTAGTGAGTCTTTATTAGCTGGCCAGCGATCACTCCTGTTCTGGGAAAGTCCAGACACAGAGAATGGCCCCGATCTTAAAGTGGGCAGGGGTTATATACCTTCACCACTAACAATACTAACAATACAGATACAGCTCAGAACATGTTGATTACAATAATTCATAAGCAAGCGACCTTACAGAAGCAGATAGCATCAGTTAAATCAAGGACCATTTCCTTAAAGAACAACCAAGGAACATTTCTCCAAGGAACAGCCAAGCGTAGTACCATGTAACTATACACACCTAATGATTTTAAACAATCACTTACAAGTTAATCACTGTATAAATTTTTTTCTGTTATTTATGTATTTTTCTCTCAGCTCATAGGTCATGGGCTTATGAATCACACAGCAGCGAGCCTGTACACAAGATGGCTTCACTGTGGCTCACAGAGCTACAGTGATTACTGTCCCTCATCACATCAAGCACTCACCTCTTAGTGAAGGGCAGAGAACAAACTAAAAGATAACCACATTCATACAGCTAGTATCTTCTCTTTGGTAAAATAATTTATACACGATATTTCTAACAAAACAAGGATCAGTCTTAGAACTAAGCACAATTCAGATAAAACACTGGCCAGAATAATTATACCGTATAATCATCAATAATTTCCAACACTTCCCCTTCCCTGACTCCTTGAATAAATGACATAACAGAAAATATAAGTATGAGCAAATATTATAAATTCTTGGATGACTCTTTCACCTCTTGAGCAGGATGGAATGTCCTCCAGTTATGAATTTTCAGTTATTTCCCTTGATTCCCAGCCCAGGAGGTCCTACATGTGCTAGTCAAAGCCATGGTGGTCATTTCTAATGATGCTTTTTATGTCATCAGTTGCCTGTGAGATCAAAATGTTTCTTTATAACTATGGTGTATAATCAGAAACACTGTCTCTAAGAAACAGTAGGTTCAAGACTTTATTTGTCATTTTTTATTCCAGAAACATTTGGTCCTCCAGGATGATGTCTTGTTAAGATGTCCAGTCCTCTTGTAGTAGGATTTTATGAGAAGAAAACTCAGATTCTCCTCCCTTTCTCCACTTTCACCACCCAATCCTTTGCATGCAGTTGCCTCTCTCTGAATAATTATAGTTTTGGTCTCATACAGTGGTGTTAATGGAAAAGAATGCAAACTCTGTAAAATAATTGAAAGAGGTTTATTCCAAGCCATTATGTGTGTGACCACACAGGGGCAAATGGTCTCAAAAGAGCCTGAGGAAATGTGCCCAAGGTAGCTGGGGTGGATTTATAAATTCATGGAGACAGGATTACACATAAGACCTAAGTCAATATTTAGAGGGCATACATTGATCTGGCCTGAAAAGGTGAGACATCTCAAGGGTGGGAGGGAGCTTACAGGTTATAGTAACAGATGGGTTTAAAGATTTTTTTGATTTGTAATTAGTTAAAAAATGAAACTTTGTCTAAAATTTGGAATGTTTTAACTTAAGATAGGTATATATGTTAATCAGAGACAAGCCACCTGACATTTACCAAAACTCAAGGGATCTGTTAAGTACATCAATTGCCTGCAGGTGTGGTTTAAGCTTTGTCTTATATAGCCTTAGGCCTGTTAATGATTTAGCATCTTATTGTTACAAAGGATATCTCCAAGAAGGGGGTGGGCATCATGATGGAGCATGTCTGACCTCCTTTCTCATGGCCAGCAACTGAGCTTTAGGAATTCCCTGGGGTCTTCTTGGCTAAGAGGGGTACATTCAGTCAGCTGGGGGGCTTAAGATATTATTTTTGTTCACAGTCATTCTCAACTCGGTTCAGTTTTGCCACATGAGACATTTTTAAACGTCTGAAGACATTTTGATTGTCACAACTGGGGAAAAGGGAGGCATGTTACTGGCATACAGTGGGTGGGAGCCAGGGATGCTGCTAATACCCTCCAATACACAGGACATCCTCCATGACAAATAATTACCAACCCAAAATGTCAATAGTGGCCAGAGTTGAGAACCCTTAGTTTAGTATGAGTGTCTTAGTCTATTTGTTCTAACAAAATACCTTAGAATGGGTGTCTCAGTCCATTTTCTGTTGCTTATATCAGAATATCTGAAACCGGATAATTTATAAAGAAAAGGAATTTATTTCTTAAGTTTATGGAGTCTGAAAAGTCCAAGGTCAAGGCGCTGTACCTAGTGAGAGCTTTTTTGATGGTGAGTACTCTCTACAGAGTCCTGAATCAGTGTGGGGCATCACGTGGTGAGAAAGCTGACCATACTAGCTCAAGTCTCCTTCTTCTTATAAAGCCACCAGTCCCACTCTCATGATAACTAATTAATCCATTAACCCATTAATTCATTAATCCATGAATGGATTAATGCATTCATGAGGGCAGAGCACTCATGACCCAATTACCTCTTAAAAGCCCCACCTCTCAATAGGGCCACATCGGAGATTGAGTGTCAACATGAGTTCTGGAGGAGACAAATATTCAAACCAGAGCACTGAGTAATCTATAAACAACCGAAATTTATTTCTTGCAGTTCTAGAGACTGGAAATTCCAAGGTCAAAGTGTCAGCATTTGGTGTCTGGTGAGGGCCTTCTTATGTGACTCTACATGGCAAAAGGTAGAAGGGCATAAAAGGAGCCTAGCTCGTTCCTTCCAGCCTTTTTATAAGGGCATTCATCCCATTTATCAGGACAGAGCCCTCACAACCTAATCACCTCCTGAAGGTCCCACCTGTTAATACTGTTGCAATGGGGATTAAGTTTCAACATGAATGTTGGAGAGGACGAAAACATTGAAACCATAGTGATGAGGAAACCCATAATACTTAAAAGCCTACAGCCCCTGGTGAGACCTCTTGGGTTTCTCATTTGTAATAGTCCCTACTGGATGCCTACTACCCTATCTACTCCTCTCCCTTATCAAAAAATTTTAACTTTGTGCAGAGCAGCTAGCACTCATGAGATAGGAAGCAGACAAACAGATCCCTACATTTTTCAGCTCTCTTGCAGTCCCTCCTGAGCTTAAATTGGCTCCTCTGGTCCTGTTCCTGCAGCATGTGAAATAATGGTTGCCTGGAATTGTCAAATTCTTCAGTGTGCCCCACAGTCCCAAAGGGGTTAAAGGCAAGGCTTCCCACACTTGTGCATTTCTCTCTACGTATCCAGTACATGTTCTCCTCACACACCAAAGCCTGGTGCCCAGGGATTAGAACCCATGAGTCTTTCTTCTTTCACTTTTGCCGGGCAATGTTTACTTCCCCTGTTACCCTACTGCCCAGAAGGGATAGGCTTCAAGAATTTTCCTTCATTATATTCTTCTCCTACTTTACAATAGCAAACCACAGTCTGTTAATCATAGACAAAAGAGTATCTTCATTCTGTGGAGAAATAAACTCTGAGTGGATCTACTCATTCCTTGATATGCTCGAATGAGTTATAAAATCCTCCTCCTACACACAGCCTTGCGTTCAAGCTTATGATTTTGCTGCAAAATCCTACTTTAACATCAGAAGTAAAATATTGACTACTTGTTCTTTCATTGTTGTGAATATTTCCATCACAATTTAATTCCCTACCTTCAACTCAACCCTACTCTGGACTTACCAGGGGAGGTGCCATGTATCTGGAAATGTGAACAAGGAATGCACAAAAATACGTTTTTAAATATCATCCTGCTTATGTATTAATAGAAGTTTTCCTGTTTCCATTAGGACTGGCCTGAGATTTGGAGAATGTATTATGTAAGGTTACTCTTCCCAGGCAGTATACGGGCAGATCTTTAAAAAGGGGATACAGGCGGGGAGAACATGATAGGCATATCATGTTCACTATGTATTTTTAAATATGACTTAACATGGCCAAATGTGCAGAAAATCCATACCCCAGAAATCATCGCATGTTGTGCTAGAGTTTTGTGTTTGTAATTTGAATTCTCAACAGAAAGTGTTGTCAAACTATGAGAATCTGAGCTTTATGTATGCGAATATAAATTGATATATCTAGCTGGAAGTTGGTAATTAATTAAGGGTTTTTTAAGGGCAGGATCAATGTAGGGGGAAGAGAATGTATTGGAAGGGGTCAGGATATCCATGAGGAGGATGGAAGCAGAAAAACTGACATTCAGGCAGTTAAAGGACTTTGCTTACTTCACTATAGGCAACTGAGCCAATTCTGCATGCACCAAACTCTGGGATTCTGAGCAGTAACCTTCCTGTCCACGTGAGAAAGTTTTCAGCAGCAAAATTCTTCCTCCAAAGAAATTGGAGCCAAGGGACCATCTGATGAGAAGCAGAGAATGCAAGTCCCTTGGGCTGGCAGGAGCAGGCCAATTAGCATCTAATTTTCTACCAGAGCTAATTAAGCCCTAGCTTACTGCATTCTAGCTGGGCACCCTCTACTCCCAGAACCATGGTGCCTGTCTAGCCTGAGGCTTGAGGGTTGTGCTTTAAACTGCTTCTGTTTAGCTAGGAGTCCCTTTCCACCTTGAAATTAATGGAGTGAGATAGGTTCCAATAGTGCTAGGAACTTGTATGTGAAGGATTCTTTTCCTAAGGATGATGGTTCCCTCAGAGAGGCAGCTATTCAACTGACTATGTGGTCAGAAAGCATACTAAAGGCACTTTTGATGTTTAATTTCAGGAGATGACATCATCCTCTGAGGGCAATGATACAAAGGTTTACTGAATGCTTACTTACTGTGTACTAAACACCACGCTAGCAGTTTCACAATCATTATTTTACTTAACTTTCACAACCATCTCATGAGATAGGGATTTTCACTGCCTGACAGAGTAGGACCAGGTTCACAGAACTGGAAAGTTGTAGCCTGAATTCAAATCCAAATAGAGTGCTCTGTTTATTATAATATATGGTCTTGAAACGGTTACATATAAACTTCCTTTCTCCACGTGTTCCTTAATCTCAGAGGCGATGACTGTATTTCTCCCTTTCAGTTTCCAGCTAATGATACACAGATGATATACAGGAACTAGTAAATCCACTCTATCAAGCACTATTGAGATATCTATACATATACATATATAGATATATATTTTTTTCCTGTCACTTCTACATTTTTAGGAGTAAGGGGTAAGAAAAATTCTAGCCACAACAATAAACACAATTTAATTTAAGTTCTCACCCATTACTCCTTCAGGGTGATCCAGTTCCAACTCATGTTCATAATGATGACACTAAGGCTTTCCCAGGTATTTAATCATCACAGATGATATTAGATTCCTCAGAATAACTTCATTATGGTAAGGCCATATCGTTTATAAAGATTTTCGATTATAATTATTGAAAGAAAGACATTCATAATTATCCCTTTAATACCTATATAATCTAATTCCCACAATCCATTTCTAAACCATACTAGAAAATTAAATTCTTACTGTGTATAATTTGAGTAATATGCTTAAAAGTCCTTTCTTTTTCTTCAACTAAAATAGTTATATATTAATAGTTAAGTAGTATATGGACACAAGCATAGGTTGCAGATATAAATATGTGTTTGTGTGTGTATATATATAATAATAATCACCTCCAGCTCTAGAGTCCTTCAGATCTCAGCATAAGTCCCAGCTCTTTTACTGACTTATTATGTAATGTTAGGAAAATTACTTTCTAAGCCTCACTTTCCTAAGGCTCTCAGAGTTGCTGGAAGGATCAAATAAATTAGTTGTACAGAAAGCACTAAACATAGTGCCCAGGTCAAAATAAGCAAAGCCTGAATAGTGGCTATTATTAATTATAATTTTCCCCTGGAATCACAGTTTGCTCAACTTATCCATCTTATTCTTGTTATAAGAAGCTAGAAAGAAGTACAAAAGTTTCTGTACTTTTTGTTTGTTTGTTTTTTCCTCATTTTCTCCATTCTTCATCAGTTTAATTATCACCAGCTCTTAGTGCTAACAACCTTTGGTATTAAGGATAAAGAAAAAATAGGAATATATTTACCGTGTCTTTTATTAAATATTTTTCTTATCCAGATGTTGTGATATGTGGGGACCTGTTGACCCTGCCTCTCCCAGGGTTAGGCAATTCCTAGAGATAGTAAACAGCTAGCCCAAGAGTGAGCTTTTCAAATGCAAACCAACAAATCCAGAGCCCACACCATCAACCCCATCAGCCCCCCTGGGGCTCTCACACTTTGGACCACCAGGCACCTGCCGGAATCAGCCCAGGACCAGATGCCAGACAATTAGGAATAGCACCTAGGCCCCAGAGCCCACTGAAATTTTTCAGTCTGTTCAATCCTAAACCATCTTATCCTGCCTCCCTAGTGTCCCTCCCATGGAAACCACTATAAACCCACATTCCCCAGTACTCACTCCTTCATCCCCACCCTTGCCTCCTGATAGACCCCAGTGTTTCCATGTGTGCCCACTCTAGGTGTGGCATCCCCTTCTCTTAGGATCTGTGAGTATAACAACCTTTCCTTTCACTGGCAATCCTCTCTTGATCTGTTGGCCTCACCATGCCCAAATAATAATAGAACTTATATTTTAAAATATGAGTAATTCCAGAATAAGTATCAGCTATAGCTATCTCTTCCATTTGACTGTAGGGGCCTGGAGAACAAGGACTATGTCTGCACCAACCAATTGATTCTTTGTAAATATTTGTTGAATGAAAGAATTTATTGCACAGCTAAAATACAGTGGCATGTCTTTATTTGGGAGAAGTCTCTGTATTTTTAAAAGCTGAATGAATATATACTGTCATATCATCCATTCCCTAGCTTGCTCCCTAAAAAGGAATTTGCTTGATTGTTTAAATACATATAAACATCCTAATTTAATGTACTGTAGGGAAGGAAAAATTTCTTCTCTGGCCTCTTAGGGTCTCCAGCTGGGCCTAAGAATTAAACTGACTGAAGTCAGAAGGACAGGAGCAAAGCATACAAGTTTTATTAGAATTTTACATGTACATGGGAGTCCTCACAAGAAAATGAAGACCTAAGGAAGTGACAAGAGCACAAAGCTTATAGATCTTTTAGATAAAGAATTGATAAATCTGTGAAGAAGTGATAAGACAAAGTGGTTTGGGCTGGGGCAATACATTGTGGGGGGTCACTAAGAGATATATTAGGGAAAACTAGTAGAAGATAAAGGTTACTTAGTAACTTTGTAGAGATCCATTTCATCTCCATTCTAGACTCTGGTGACAAGGGCATTTTTCTTTCCCTGGTACAGGGAAGGCACCTTTCTCATGGGAAACATTTGCTCTGTCTTTAGGTTAAAAAAAAACCAGATAAGGTCAAAAGGCCCCTCCTGCATCTGCTGTCTCTCAAGTGCCTCAGCTCAAAAAACAATCAATATAGCAAAGCAGCATATTTTGGGATGGTGTATCCCGAACTTCAATCCCTATGGGGAAAACTTGTCTCCAAGAAAAGGGACTAAGGATCACTGCCCAGGTAGGCTGAAGACAGGGCTCCCTGGGAGGTGTTCGGAACTTTTTGATGCAGCTACATGATGCTGCTGGGAAACTTTCTGAGGCTCCGTTCTTACTAAGGTGTGTTTATTTTTCTCCAACTATATACATGTTATTAGAGAGCCTCTTTGGCAAGAGATGAGTATTTCAAATGAGTCCTTGACTCAAGGAGTAGTACGGGTTTAGGAAGAGGGTGGTTCTTTCCTTGTTGAACTAACAAGCAGTATGAAATAGCCTTCCTGCTAGTGTTTGGGGATTACCGCGACAGGGAACCCTTGAAATATTAGAGACTAAATCCAATGTGTCTTTCTCCTTTAGCTAGTATCTGCTCTGAAAGGCTGAGAAATAACATTAAGTGAATTTGAAATATTAGAGACTAAAATATTATTATAAATATTACATAAAAGAATATCAAGTGAACTTATTTTACGCAGGCTAATTCTGTTTCTGCTGTGAAGTACTTTGTTTACCGTAAGAGTGGTGAACTCAGAGGTGCTCGCGGTGCAGGTGGTGGAAAGTTCCTTACACAAAGATTAGAATATATAAAAGAAAAATGTTTATTTATTTTCTTAGTAGGAGAGAGAGAGAAGGAGACAGAGAAAGAGAAGGGAGACGGTATGACATCCCAAAGAAAGAGAAGGGAAGTGCCGGCCCTAAGGCCAATTGGCTTGCCATTTTGTTTATGGGGACAAAAAGAAAGGAAAAAAAAATAATGATTGTTGTCAGTTGATAACAGAAGTGGCTGTGAGATGTCAAAAGTTGGCTTCTCCCTTTTCCTTTCCCTCAGACACAGGCTTATCGCTGGGGGATGTGACTTTGTTAATCTGACCGTTGCGATATGGTTTTGGACAGAAAGTGAGGCCTGAAGCTTGCGTTACCCCCTACCCCCACTCAGGAACTCTTCAGGGCTGTTCAAAGTCTTAAAAGCAGTGTAATCTATACGTCTGGCAAATGTAAAAGAAAAGGATATATATTTCCTTTCTGTCTGCTCAGTTGTTTTCAGAGCTTATGAAAACAGAACTCCTGCAGGGTACCAATTAGCAAGAGAGCTCATATGACTGATCTTGCTGTTACTGAGAGACTATGGATTAGATAACTTTTTCCTTGTTAGAAAGGCCGTCCTATCACTGATTCATTAACTTTTTCTTCCTATGAAATCAAAATGTTTCTGAAGAAGCCAAACTTGTATTAGATAAATTAAAACAACAAGAACAAAAAAATCTCACATGTACTTTAGAACATTTCCGTAAAACTATAAATTTTTACTTAAAATAAGATTCTAGTAAAGGAAAAAATTGTGAAAGACTTTGAAATGGACCAAAAAGATGAGTGTCCTGTGAGTGTCCTGTCTAGTACTGTCTCCAGGTGGTCTCTGCTTTTCATTGATTTTGAGGTATTTTACAACTCTGTAAATTGCAAAAAAAAAAAAGATAATTATTCAGAGAGTCATATCCATAATAATGCACATTGTGTCCAGTGGAGATTCAGCTGATTCAGCCCCGTGGAGATTGACTAGTTTTACCAGTTCTCTATCTATTAGACAAATTTATTTCAGCATTACTGATGGGCTTTCCAGGTACCTTCCTTTTAGACTTTCCTTGGAGTATCTAAAGTAATATCTTACTGGTCCTCTCCTGGATTAATGAATTCAATATAATTTTTGACATATGTTCATTTCATATCTATATGATTATACCCTCTTTTTAAAATGTATCTTTTAACTCTAGTATTATAATTAAAAAAATCTCTAGCCAGGAGCTTAGATAAATTAAAAAGCCGAATATGGCAGTACAAATGCCTGTCTAAATGGGTAATTTGTTAGAGGAATGGTATCTCCAAGGGCTCAACTCAGGGGTGTTTTCTAGTACTAGATAGCATTTTTTCATTCTTACAAGGGGAGTTAATTGTTTCCTCAATAGTTTGCTTCTAAATGACTCCCTGAAGGTGAGCCCCTACAGAGTCCTTCCAAGGCCATTGTAGTATCTTTGGTGCCCCTTGAATCAATTCCTTACAAACATTTGACCCAGCAGTCCCCAACCTTTTTGGCACTGGGGACTGGTTTCGTGGAAGATAATTTTTCCATGGACCAGAGGCAGTGAGGAGATGGTTTCAGGATGATTCAAGAGCATTACATTTATTGTGTGTACTTTATTTCTATTATTATTACATTGTAATATATAATAAAACAATTATACAACTCACCATAATGCAGAATCAGTGGGAGCCCTGAGCTTGTTTTCCTGCAGCTAGACGGTCCCATCTGAGAGTGATGGGAGATGGCGACACCCAAAGTGTGTTGCTTATGTCCAGTCTACTTCATAAATCTCCTTTTGGCTGCTGTTGCTGCAGAAAACCCTGCTTTACAAAGATAGGATCTTGCGAATGGAAGCAGGCTTCTCAGTGCTTTTGTAGCAATCATAGGATATTCTTCCTTGACTTTAATCCAGAATGTATGGAGATTTGAAGTTGTGTCAAACATCATAGAATCTTCATAGATTTTGGTTATTAGCCCGTTATTGGATGTATAGCATGCAAATATATCCTCCTATTCTGAAGGTTGTCTATTCACTCTATTGATGGTTTCCTTGGTTGTGCAGAAGTTTTTTAATTTGATCAGGTCTCAGTTATTTATGTTCATTCTATAAAGAACTCAAGCAAATCAGCAAGAAAAAAAAAATCAAATGACCTCATTAAAAAGTGAGCAAAAGGCATGAACAGAAATTTTTCAAAAGAAGACAGACTAACAGCCAGCAAACATGAAAATATGCTCAACATCTCTAATCATCAGGGAAATGCAAAACAAACCCACAATGAGATATCATTTAACTCCACTGAGAATGGCTTTTATCAAAAAGTCCCAAAACAACAAATGCTGGTGTGGATGAGGAGAGATAGGAATTCATACACTGCTGGTGGGGCTGCAAACTAGTACAACCTCCATGGAAAATAGTATGGCGATGCCTCAAAGACTAAAAGTAGACCTACCATTTGATCCAGCAATCCCACTGCTGGGTATTTACCCAAAGAAAATAAAGACATTCTATAAAAAAGACACCTGCCCTTCAATGTTTATAGCAGCACAATTCACAATTGCAAAGATTTGGAAACAACTCAAGTATCCATCAATACATGAGTGGATTAATAAAATGTGGTATATGTATACCATGGAGTACTACTCAGCCATAAAAAGTGGTGAACTAATACATCTTGTATTAACCTGGATGGAACTGGAAACCATTATTCTAAGTGAAATATCACAAGAATGGAAAAACAAGCATCACATGTACTCACCATTAAATTGGTGCTAATCAATCAAGACTTATTTGCGCATATGGAAATAACATTCATTATGAAAGGTATAGCCTTCCAACTCTGTCTCTTAAAATCGGCTAGATTTAATTATATTTGTGCAATGTCAACTCCATGTCAAATGATGTTGCTGCTCTATAACCTTTGAGATCACTGGCAGAAGTGCTCAACTACCTTAATCAAATGAATGCTTCTCATTATACAATTATAGAGCACCCCATTCTTCCCTCCATAGGATCAAACTACATCCATTTCTTAAAGTCCATATCATGTACATCTTCCTTTATGAAGCTGTCTCCTGCTCCTCTATCCCACGTGGACTTCTACATTCTCTTACCTCTTACTTACAGGTATTATTAGGCAGATACACTTTAAGAAGCAACTGACTTCGTATTAGCTCATAAGGATTATCCTTGTACCCTACATCTGAACTTAATTTCTACCACTCTCCAGTTGTGTCATCTTGGGCAAATTACTTAATCTAAGGGATCTTTCATTTCCTTTTCTATTCTTATCTCAGTATTCTTCTTTGAAATAGTTATGCATTTATATTTATATATTGCATTGAGCCCAGTACTTGCTCAAAAAAAATTTCTGGTTTCCATATCCTTTTTCTATTCTTCTTTACTGTTCCTTTACCTGCCATAAAGAAAGATGTAAATTTATATATAATATTTCAGTGCTGAGTGAATTGGATTCTTGACAGACATTTAGAAATGTAGTTCCAGATTAAAAGCTGAATGAATAAAAGAGAAATGGCATTTCCTCTAGAATAGTCAATCTTAAAAAAAAAATTAGGAAAGAATAATTGCTCTATTGGCAAAATAGTTTTTAATAAAATAGAGAAAAAGAGCAGGAAAATGCAAGATTATCCTGAGGTAGTATTATAACACTGATGTCAGGAAGGTATATTTTAGAAAACTATGGTGTCTTTTCCCACTCTGCCATGGTAACCCCAGGTACTAAATGCACTACTACAGCCTGATTTAAACCTGTGGTCAAGGGAAATCAATATAGCTAAGAATTCACTTTGGAATTTTAAAGAACTAAGGTACCTCTGGAGCTTTTTCATACTAACTTTCCTTGAACAAACTGTCACATTTATATAAAATCCAAAATTGAGGCTCCTCTTCTCTTAGCACTGGGATCCCCTTTTCTTATCTTATCTCCCCTATAGAGCACCTTCATTTTAGGAAACAAATAATTTGCTAAATATTTGTAGTGAGAGGAAAAGCCCTGAAGGAGTTGCTCACATAATGATGAATGGTCTGAAAATGCCTTTTTCAGAGGATGGCTAGTTAGCTGCAGGGCTTTAGCTCTGCTGGGCAAGGTATGTCATCTGGGGCCAGAGCTGACTTGCTTGAAGCAATGAAGGAGGTTTATTGGCTATATGGGAAAAGAGTAGGGGAGGAGAGTGAAGCCACTATGGCTTAGGACAAAGGAAAGAATTATAGAGTGAGCAAACTTATCTAATCTGTATTTTTAGTAAGTGGTCAGGAACATAATATATGAGTCTCTTAGGTAATCTCTGTATTAACAAACCTGGATTCAGCCTCTGCGAGGCAGTCAGTCACGGAGGGAGGTGACACTTACATCCAGAGAGGTCTCCTGATACAGGAAAATCGTGACTGTTGCAGTCTCCTTTATGTCTTTATTTTTAAGGGAGGTGACAAAATGTTACAGCTTCAAGGTCAGTGACAATAAGAGGACACCCAATGCTAACAATAATTTGCCAAGGTCCAAGAAAAAAAGTACAATGCAGACAAAATTTTATCTAGGGTATTTTCTCATATTTACCCCGTAATATTCTTGCTTGCTTTTCTGTCTTGTTTTTCCTTGTGGGAGATACATTCTTCCTTTATATTATTGTATAGCTAAGAAATCTATTGATGATTTGTGTGATTATTATTATAAAACTATTACTTACCATGTGCTGGATACTGTTTTAAATATTCTCCATGTGTTCAAATGGTTAATTCCTACCATTCTTTATGTTATCCTGAGTGTGGGGTGTGGTCTTACACTGAGACATATCCCCACCGTTACTTGTCTCACTAGAAAATCTGTGAAACACAAACATAAACAAAAACAACACAGAAGTACATTTCCCAAAGATAAGAGTTATTCATTTCAGAATAATATCACAGAAGGACTCAGCAGAAACATCTATGTGACCTTTGCCACCCTACGTCCTGCAGACAGACGTGGCTGTCGATTTCGACAGTAGAGTTTCATTAATACTACTGAGGAAATTCACAACCTGGAAGTTAGTGTTTCAGATATAAATCATGGACAACAGAAAATAAAATATAAAACCAAGACTCTGTTTTATTAAATATATTTTCATAGCTGCAACATAGTTATAATCCTACAAAGAGCTAAAAGGTAAAGTTACAAAAGACAAAGGATAGCATGCATTTCAGGCTTCAAAATTGTGTCCATAATTTTTCCATCCTCAACAGCTTTTAATTATTCATTCAATGAGTATTTTATAAAACTTTGCAATAAACTCAAAATAAAATAATTGAAAGTGCTCTAAACAAAAGTGGTAGCCAAATGGGATCTGACTGTATTTGAATTTGCTGAATAATGTAGTGTCTCCTCAACAAAATAAAGAGAGCATCTCTACCCTGGGATAAGCTTTGCTTACTTTACCGTGATAAAAAGAAGACAAGGTATGGTAAAGATGTAAGAATACAAGAAAAAAAATAACATATACGGGGGGGGGCAAATTAAAAATATACTATGCAATAACAATAAATAATATTAGTTTTGTATTTAGTAGATGCTAGGGATGATATACTGAAATCAGCTTATGGTCTGGACAGGAACTAAATCCTCACTGTGGGCCCCAGGAAAATTTGACCACCTTCTCTTACAATAGCCAGAATACCTTTTCAAAGTTAGTCTATATGGTTAGTATTTCCTAGAACTATAAGGAAAGCATCTGACCTATCTTTATAAATCTATCATCGGCCATCTAATATGAGACTAGCAGTATGTACCTTCAAATTCAACTAGAAACCAATGGACAAGGATCAAATTTAGGATCTCAGAACTACCCAAAAGAAAATTGTTTCTGGCTCTAGTACTGGTATTTTTGTTGGCATCTATTATTTTTCAAGCTTTGAATGTCCCCATTTAAAGGTACCTGGATTTAGTCCATAGATTGTGTATATATAGTATCTAGTACTAATACTAGCTATACTACATCAGTTTTCTAAAGCTATAAAACATTTCCTGATGGTTAATTTTATTGTTTGGTGAGGTCTATGGTATTTTTACCCTAACATGATAATCCTACAGGAAAGGATATTAAAATTGACTCAGTTCATCCAAGGATATCCCTGTTGGTGATAAACAGATCAGCTAAGATACTTGCAGTACAACACAGGAGAATTAGAAAGGCATAATAGATGCCCCCCACCTCATGACATGTACACGCACAGACACACACACACACACACACACACACACACCTGGAAAAGTCTTCAATAATTTCAATTCCTTCTATGAGACTATTTTGTAAAGAATTTTGTAAGCAGTGCAGTTTGAAAGGTTGAGAGATAAGTAAGTGGATTCTATGAATTGGTCCCCTCTTTGATTTATGAACTACACTGCACTAGATAGCTTTGTTATGCCCTCCAGATCATCTTTCCCTGCTGTATACCTTGCTCTCTGCTTCCCCAAGTCTGCCCTTTATGGATCCCTTGCCCTCTTCCACTGGGTTGACAACTGGAAAGATAAAGAAAGAGGTGCTCAAAGTCTTTATCCTCCATGCTCTGTGGTTTCTCCTTGGTCTGGCTGCATCCCTCAATGAAAGGTCAACTCTCCTCTCCAGGTGGATGTCTCCATGTGACTCTCTTTAAGAATTTCTATAATCACTCTGTCCACTCACCCCTTCAGAGGTACAAACAGCCCTGGAGTTCACCCTGCCACATCTTTGTAAATATTCCCTTTATTAAACTCCCTTGAATTATTCTAATTTGAATGTGCCATCTGTTTCCTGCTGACACCCTGACTAATATTCACATGATCAGATCTCAAAAATTAGTAGCTATGTAGTTTCTGATGATTGAATAGCTTGGTTTGAACAGTTCGGAAACTAATTGCAAGAGGTTTCCTCCTTTTCGTAAGTCACAGCCAGTAAGACAAAGATCTACTAGGCTTCCTGGATTGATCTTCCAGTTTGATACCGTCACCATGTTCCCTATATTCTGATTTTATAGGGGTTCTAAAATAAGGCAGTCAGCCTCTATTTGAGATCATCATTGTGCCCCAGAAGTAGAACAAATCGTGCTTCCTTTAAAGGTATTAAGGAGTGAAGATGAGAAGACAGGACAAGGGAAGCATTAAAGAAAAAGCTTCAGCTGCAGCTTCAGCCCATGGAAACGTATTAAATAGCTGGTCTACCAGTCTAGTTAATAATGTCAGAATGCGTTTCATTTCAACTGATTTCCTTCCCGTGAACTGAAAATAATTGTGTAGCCCCACTTCGTGCCTTCTTACCCCATCCACAGACCTGAAACACGAACCCTCGCAAGGTTACTTCTCTTCTTTCTCTTCCTTCTTCAGGATTGAGTTTCAATGTCTCCACCTTTGCAAAACCATGCCAAATTGGCACAATGTTGAGATTTGTGCTATTTATCTATGTTCTTTCAATACTTTGCATTTATCCCAATATATCATGTAATAAAATTTTTTGAAATTGCCTTTGTGATTGCTATCTCTATCTGTATATAATGTGAGATCTATGAAGAGACAAGAACTGTATCTTGTTCATTTATACATTCATTACATCTACCCCGGCACCTGGCATAGAGTAGGCACTCAATATTTTGGAATACAGCCTAATTTTATATATATATATATATACTATAACTACCAACTAATTATACTTCAATTAGTAGAATGGGCGCCAGCTCTATCCAGTTTAATACAAGAGCTGCTAGATCACCATTGTTTTTGTGGCTGAGTAAAACTCCATGGTATACATATACCACATTTTATTAATCCACTCGTGTATTGATGGGCACTTGGGTTGTTTCCACATCTTTAGAATTGTGAATTACACTGCTATAAACATTCAAGTGCAAATCCTACCTGATCTAAACAAAATGATAAACAGCAGCACTGTAATAGCTGGGGACCTCAACATTTCTCTGACAAAACAGAACAGATCCTCCAATTAAAAATAAACAAAGAAACAATGGGATTAAACAGAACTCTAGAACAAATGGGCCTGACAGACATTTACAGAACATTCTAGCAAAAAGCCACTGAATATACATTTTTCTCATAAGCTCATGGGACATTCTCTAAGATTAACCATATCCTAGGCCACAAAGCATGTCTCAAAAAATTAAAAAAAAATAGAAACTATACCATGCATCTTCTCAGACTGCAGTGAAATAAAATTAAAAATCACCTCTAGGTCAGGCGCGGTGGCTCACGCCTGTAATCCTAGCACTATGGGAGGCCGAGGAGAGAGGATTGCTCAAGGTCAGGAGTTCGAGACTGGCCTAAGCAAGAGCAAGACCCTGTCTCTACTAAAAATAGAAAGAAATTAGCTGTACAACTAAAAATATATAGAAAAAATTAGCCGGGCATGGTGGCACATGCCTGTAGTCCCAGCTACTTGGGTGGCTGAGGCAGAAGGATTGCTTAAGCCCAGAAGTTTGAGGTTAATGTGAGCTAGACTGATGCCATGGCACTCTAGCCCGGGCAACAGAGTGAGACTCTGTCTCAAAAAAAAATACATATATATATTTAATGTATTTTATTCAATGTTAATTGACTAGTAAATGAAAAACGTGAGATTAGAAACAGACTTTCTGACTATATCCTGAATTCTCTTTCCAATGTTATATATGAAGAAGCATAAAAATCCATTAAAGTAGTTCATATTTTTCCCAAAAGCAAAGTCTTCATTAAATTTTTAACTAACTTCCCAAGATGCTCCATAAAGATACATTAATTTTAAGGAAATATACTGAAGTAGAAATTTTTGATTTGAAAACTCCCTTATTGATATTAAATATGCTCACCAAAAGACTCAGGCATAGCATGGTGCATTTTAGAATAGCCAAATTAAATTTACTGATTTGTAGGTTCATTGCTTTGATAACTACAGTATATATTCACTTTTTCTGTTATATAATTTCTGTAATTAGTATAACTATTATATCATTCTACAATTGCAGACAAAATGTTCTTCAAAAATGGTTTTCACTAAATCTCTTCACAGAAGCATTGAGTAACACACTGTACTCAAAAAACCTGGTTATTTAACAAATCAAAATATCTCGTTTTTCACACCCAGGTCAGAACTTGTCCAATTTGAGATGAATTTTATGATTAACCATTGTAGTGGACTTTGGTTGTTTCCATGGCTTAGAATTCCCATCTTTCTTGAAAAAACCCACATTCTGATTGCCAATATGGAACAATACTCTTTATCTACCTAGTAAGTCTGGTAACATTGAATGTGATGATCTATCAGAAACCCTGGAAGAGGTGATATTTGGTCTAAGACCTGAATGATGAGACGCATCAATTCTATGTAGATCCAAGGAGAGCATTCAATGCAGAGAAAAGGCAAGAGCAAAGTCTTTGAAGTAGGAATGAACTTTTTATTTATTTATTTATTTTTGAGATAGAGTCTCGCTGTGTTGCTCCCGCTAGAATGCAGTGGCGTCATCATAGCTCACTGCAACTTCAGACTCCTGGGCTCAAGCAATCCTCCTGCCTCAGCCTCCTGAGTAGCTGAGACTACAGGCATGCATAACCATTCCCGGCTAATTTTTTCTGTTTTTTGTAGATGGGGTCTCGCTCTTGCCTGGGGAGTTCTCGCTCTTGCTCGGGTAGGTCTCAAACTCCTGAGCTCAGGCAATCTTCCTGCTTCAGCTTCCTATAGTGCTACGATTACAGGTGTGAGCCACTGTCTCTGGCCTGACTTGGCATTTTTGATCAATTGAAAAAAACACGTGGTAGCTGGAGTATAATGAACAATGAGAAGTGTTTGCAGATGAGATTGAAATGCATGGTAAATTTCTGGATTTTATGTCAAGTATGCTGAAAGCTATTAGAGGATTTTAAGTATTAATAGAAACCTCATATGATCTGACATATATCTTTAAAAAATCATTTTGGCTATTGAGGGAAGAATGTCCCTTAGTGTGTCACGGTGTAAGTCTACTCCGTGGCCATGGGCAAATCTTTTATGGGCATCTTCAGCTGTCAAATGGGAATAATAGCTTCACAGAATGAGTGTACAACATGCTCTTTTATGAGAAAATTTTAGGCAAGGTTACAACGAAAATAAAGATATTAGAAAAGATCTTGTCATTTATGGGAAAAAAATCTAAGGCAATGGAAGGAACTTAGCCTGTTCATGAAATTAAAAAAAAAAAAAAGTGGAGAATAACAGGAATAAGTTATTGTGAATAACCAAAGGAGAAAAGGAGAAAAATAGTCTCTACTGAACCACCTGCCTAACTCATTGGCTTCACGTATCCATGTTTCTTCCTTCTCAGATGTCAAGGGTTAGCTTTCCTATGGTCAATGTCACCTTCACTATTCATTAAATACATTGAGGGACAAGTACAGTGAATGTGGGGAGTCAGTCAAAAAGAAAGGGCTCAAAAGAAGAACATAGGAGGAGAAAATACTTTAGCAGCTCTTTTCAGGCTGCTTGAGATATTCTTCTAGCCATTTCATGACATCTCTCTAGTTCTTCCTTTTCTGCTCTTATCCTTAAATCAGCAATGGGATGTGCAGGGCAGAGAGCAGGGGATGATGCCACTGACTTATTCCAGCTGTTCCCACGCTTGTGAATTAAGAGCGAGCTATGAGCTACGAGCTATCGCAAATGCTAGATCGTCGTTAATTCGTTGTTGAATTCTTTGAGGACTCCAGGCTTTCTTTAATACCAGGCATGAGTGATGTACAAAGAATCACTATGCTACTTTTTAAAAATGTGCTATTAACATTGCTTATTTTCTCTAGTGTTAAAGTCACTGTGTGTGAGAGCATTAGAACATTCAAATCACAAAGAACAATAAGCATATCCCTGAGCTATTATGTCTGAGGAAGCAAAGGATGTGTTTGTCTATATAATGGAGCATTTTTGTTTCTTAATAACCATGAATACAGAAAACTCGTCAACTTTTCTGTTTGTTATTTTGACAAGTGATTCTCGTTTGGATCCAAAGGATCCAAAGGATCCAAATAAAGACATTCCTGTGACTTCAGATAATTCATTGTTCCTCCAAATAACATTACATTTTGTATTAATATTTTATTGCACAAGCAATAAATAAATACATTGTCCATATATACATTTTAATTTGTTTGTATGGCTACACTCTACTTCCTCCATTACCCAGAAATACTAGGCCCCTCTCTTTTCACTGCCAAGTAACTAACCTTCGATCAATTTATGAAAATTTCTAGCCTCACTTTTATTTATATTTGTATTCATGTATATAAAAATAAATCCACAAAATATTTAATATTTTTCACATATATGTTATCAATCTATGCATATTGTCCTGAATTTTTATTTTTATTTTACATGGTATCTTGGAAAAAATCTCATATTTGTACAGAGTATTTTTTTATCTTCTGCATTGTATATTGTGGCATGGATTTCTTTTAAATGTTAAGAACATAATTGGTTATATTAATATAACTAGTGGAAAGACTAAATGTTTTCAAACCAAGACTGACTCATCTCTCTTCTCCTTATGTGGAATTTCTGTCAATAACTTGAGGTTTTTTTTGAAGAAAAATGATCAAATTTAATGATTTATTTCCTGGTTATACATTCCTAGTGATAATGGATTAATGTGGAATTCTAATTTATAGCTAAAAAAATTGTTCTTCTATAACCTAGTCATGAGAGTGACCAAATGAAATGCAATCAATTTTGTAGAACCTCAGTTTCCTCATCTGTAGAATGGCTGTGCTGCTGGATCTGCTGCCTTCATGGCATTATTGTGAAGGTGAATTGGAGTAGCAGATGTCAAACTATTTGGACGATTATTAGGGATTTACCAGAATGTTTAGTAGAAACACACTGTTAGCCTCTTACTCTTTACCAAGTGATTAGCTATGTTATTGCTACCTACCAAAGCACTTCCAAACTCCATGTGTTAAAATACATTTATTATTTCTCATGCATCTGCAACTTACCTAGGATTCGGCAGATCTAAGATGGGCTGTGCTGAAGTAGCTCTTCTCCATGTGTCTCTCAATCTCTTTAGATCATCCAGCTAGCTGATACACGTTCTTCTCATGTTGCTGGGAAAGATGCAAAAGAAACAAGTGGAAAAACTCAAGGGCTCTTGAGCCTTAGTCTAAGCACCAGCACAGTGTCATTTCTCTCTTACTATTGGCCAAAGAAGTCACATGACCAAAATGATGTCAAGGGTGAGAGAAAAATGCATCGCCCCTTTAGTTGGAAAAATTTGTAAAATCACGTGGAAAGGGTGTATATACAGAGAAAGGTAAGCAATGGGGGCCAAAGGTGTGTCCTACCACATTAGGTTGTTTTTTTTTCTAACTTAGTGGTTCCAAACTCCAATCACATCTTAACGCCCTTATGAATGTCTCCATATCTGCATAGGTTGCTATACTTAGCATTTTAACCTATATATATTATAGGATGCTGGAGGAAATCATGACATGGATGGAAGTGCTAGTGGAGGCAGAATTGCTTAAAGAAGTGGAATCCCCCTATGATGGCACTGTGTGGCCAGTGAAGAAATCCCACAGTACTTGACCGGCTCCCTGTGGACCACTGCAGGATCGATGTGTCAGTCGCCCTCTTGCCCTTGCAGTTCCAAATATAACAGAGTCCACTGCAGAGACCAAAGGTGCTTGGTACAGAGTAGTAGGCATTGTTAATGCCTCTTGAGCACCCTGGTGCATCCAAACGATCAAAACCAATTTGCCTTTTTGTGGTTTGTGTTGCAATTTATTTTTACTGGGGGAGTTTTGCTTTCTAAACTCTCCCAAGAGTTGTCTCCAGCAGTTATACAAAGACCTAGGAAAGACTAGGATCCTACCAGAGGTGCCCTAGTACCGTTATATTGATGAATCATTCTGATTGGAAGGGTTAAAGACAGAGTACAGGCTGTCTTAGTAAAAATGTTTTAATAGGTGAGTAATTAGAGCCAGATTAACCCTGACAAGTTAGAGGGTTACAAGCAACATTCTTGGAAACCATGTGGGCTAATGCCCTGAATCTATAAAGAAAATTCCAGAAAACAAAAAGAAGGCACAATATTTGATTGGCCTATTTGAGAATTGGCATTAGTTCATACGTCACACGGGGAGTCTACTCAGAGGGCTACACAAGCATACTGGAAAGATAGCAACCTTTGAGTAAGGCTATGGCCAAAAAGAGACTGTAGTACTATCCACCAAGCTGAACAGACTCTAGTGGTTCTTTGAGCTACAAATGTCAGTGACCAACAATTATGTAAATTGGACCTTATGGCAAAACTGTTGCTATTAATGCAATGGTGGCCCCTGGGTGTTTGGACACAGTGCTTTGGACACAGGCCTGATTCTGCTGCCTGGTTTACCTCATTTGGTGACAATTACTGGTTTGTTATTGAGTGTGACGAACAATGAGAGACTAAACAGCAGCAGATTTATGCTTTATATCCCAATCTGGGGTAAGTAAAAATGAAAGCACTAACAAAATGAGTATTGACCAACAAGCATCTATTATCAAATGGAAATGATATATCCAGGAAAGAAGCAAAGCAAGGTTTGAGTTTCACAGCTGCACAAGAAAGTGGCTAGGCACCCCCTCATATGTGAATATGTTAAATGTGGGGTATGTGTCAGTATCTAGGCTTTGAGGGGACCTGGGCCACTGACATTCCTGGACATTTACCCTAAGGATGCATCAATGCCAAAGTCTTTTTACTGATCTTAATGAAAAAGGATATCATTTCTCACCATTAAATATAGTGTTTGCTGTAGGTTTTTTGTAAATGCTCTTCATCAAGTTTAGGAAGTTCCTCTCTATTTCTAGTTTGCTGAATGTTTTTATTACGAATGAGTGTTAGATTTTGTAAAACGCTTTTTCAGTATATGTTAATATGATTATACATTTTTTTTTCTTTAGCCTGTTGATGTTACATTAGATTTTCAAATATTGAACTAGCTTTAGGTATCTGGAATAAATCCTGCTTGCTCACGGTGTAGTATTCTCTGTGCCAACTCTTTTCCCATATAGCCAATAAACCTCCTTCATTGTTTCAAGCAAATTTACTCAGGCCCCTGATGACATACCCTGCCCAGCAAAGCTAAAGCTCTGTAGTTAACCAGTCACCCTTTTAAAAAGGCAATTCAATGACCATTCATCATTATTTGAGCAGAACCCTTCATGGCCTTTCTTCTCACTACAAACATTTTAGCAACCTCCTAAAAGCAGGTTGCTCTGTGAAGGAGATAAGAGAATTCTAGCGCTAAGAGAAGAACAGTCTCTATTTCATATTTTATATAAATGTGACAATTTATTAAAGGAAAAAGTAATATTTTAATACTCCAGAGATACTTTAATTATTTAAAATTCCAAAGTATATTCTTAGCTATATTAATTTCCTTTGACCACACATTTATATTAGGCTGTAGCAGTACATTTAATACATGGGGTTATCTTGGCAGAGTGTGAAAGAAAGCCACAGTTTTCTAAAAATATACCTTTTTGACAAAACTGTTATAAAACTAATTCAAGATAACCATTCATTTTTCTGTTCTTTTTTTCTATAATAATAAAAACTATTATGAAAGGAGAGCAATTATTTTTCCTAGTTCTTTTCTTTTTAGATCCACTGTTCTAGAGAAAACACCATTCTTTTTTCATTCAGCTTTTAATTTGAAAATATAACTGAAGTGTCTGTCAAGAACTCAGTACACCCACTACTGAAACATATGAACTAGCACCTTCTTTCATTGAGGGCAAAGAAAAAAATAAGAATGAGAAAAGATGGGAACTAGCACTTTTTTGAGCAGGTACTGGGCTCAGTGCAATATACAAGTACAAAGGCATATGTATTTTAAAGCAGAAATTGAGGTAAGAAATAATAGAAAAGATAATGAAGGATCACTTATATTAAGTAGTTTTCCCAAAGCCATGAAACTGTACAGTGGTAGAGATTAAGTTCAAATCACAGTACAAGGATAACCCTCATAAATTAATATAGCTGAAACCACAAGACTCCAGTGCTAGTTTTTGACTTTTAATTTTTTTTTTTTTAAGACAAAATCTCACTCTGTTTCCCCAGGCTAGCGTTCCGTGGAGTCAGCCTAGCTCACAGTAACATCAAACTCCTCGGCTCAAGTGATCCTCCTGCCTCAGCCTCCCAAGTAGTTGGGACTACAGGCGAGCATCATCACGCCAGGCTAATTTTTTCTATTTTTAGTAGAGACAGAGTCTCGCTCTTGCTCAGGCTGGTCTCGAACTCCTGACCTCCTCCTGCCTCAGTCTCCCAGAGTACTAGGATCATAGGCATGAGCCAAGGGTCCTGGCCGACTTTTAAAATATTTTTATGAAGGCTAGACTTGTTTCCAATCTACATGCTTCCCCTCATGAAATTCAGATCTTCAGAACATGCTTGAATCCTGCAGGTTTGGCATTTGTTTCTCTGTTTTGCACGAGGAAGGAGAGAGCCCTGTAATCACAGGAATGTTCAGCTATGGGTTCTGTGAAGTACCTCTTTGCATTGAGCACCTTCCCTTGCATGAAGTCCACACCTTAGACCCAGTGCACTCTGCAGGATCAGGTCCATGATTGGCATTGGTCCTGACCTTCAGTATCCCCACTGTCCCAAGACCAGTCTGGTTGGAATAGGCCTACACTCTGCTCGGATGACAACATTGACCTAGTTTGCTTCAGGGGAGCTTGCTGACTTTTCCCTCTTTTTCCTGGGACTAATCCCCCATAGCAGATGATGTGTTCTTTATCTGAGTTTACTTTTTTGAGGAGCCTGATCTTTTCGGAAAAGGAACTAGGGCATTTTGTTCAGCAGAATATCTGCTTGACCTCCTATGCACAGCAGAGTTGCTTGTCTTTCCTCTGGTGGGTAAAATTCCCCAACTTTGAATCCTCCACTTTATGCTTCCTGAATAGATTCTCTCTCAGGGTCTTCTTTTTTGTTTTGAAGGGTCTACATTAATGCCCTTTCTTTTCTTGGACATGAATATGAAAGGATCCCTGCTTCTGCTGCCCAAACACTCTTTGTTCTCCATCTCTCTAGCTCAGTCCCACTGTGCCTGGTTTTGTCTTTGATGCAGGGTGAGAGGGGTTGAAACTTTGTTTTCTATCTTTCTTAGGCTGGCAGGTCCCTGGAAATTCATAGCTGGTATAAAATTGGGACCATCGCAGGTCCTCCTGGCCTTCCTCACCCACAGAGAAAGGGGCAGGTAGAATATTATCCAGGGTTGGTATGAACATTTTATAATCATTTGATCTCCATGAAATGCTTGTTGTTTTCCCATGAGCAGCTGGAAAACCTTGGCTATGGAGTCTGCCCCTAAGTTGAGGGTGTCTAAGGAGAGAAAGGGGCCAGGCTTTGGATTTTCTCATCTGATACACTTTTATAAATTAAAGGACCTCGAGAATTAAGTCCTACTTCTGCCAACCACAAAATTGTATCAAGTAGGCTTCTTGCACCTGTCTTGATAGCCTCTAAAAACTGCTGTCAAATGCCTACATCAAGGAAGGAAAACTCCAAGATGTACTGTAGTGAAGTTCTTAAACCAACGAGGTGGCAAATTTCTGATTTCACATGTGTATGAGACTTCCAATGAAGGGACAATGTAAAAAGGGCAGGCATCTAAGAAAAAGGTATATCCTGATAGATATGCTCAGTCTTTCTGACCAAGGTTATGTTCTGGAGGTTTTCTGAGTGTTTTGCTCCAGGTTCTTCCTTAGTTCATTAAAATAAATCATTTCCTGAGTGAGTTATTAAGTTGCCTTTTGTCTTTTTCTCAGCATTCACTCCCTGACCCTTTATTAAGTATATTTGTGTGCCCATCTTGAGATGATCCTTTGGACCCCTTAGGATATGTCCCAGACCCTTCCTTAAGTCATGCTGTTAGCCAGAGGTTTCTAGGCCTTCTCCCCTAGAATCTTCTTGGGTGCATCAACCCAATCCTTAGATCCTTACTGCTCTGGCCCTTAGACACTGAGGGTGATGAGAGTCTACATATTCCCTTCAGCTTAGCTATCCCTGGTCAGTTGCTCAGAGGCTGCATGGGTTCCAGAGTCTGCAATTATTCAGTCCAGGCCTATTTTTGAAGGTGATGCTAGAGTTGTTTGCTCATCTTCTCACTGATAACAAAATCTTCAGGAAGGTTGATAGTGTCTATAGGACACTATCACGTAGAAGTGGGAAGTCAGGCTATCCTGGGGAAGGTTGGCAGCTGGAAGACTAAAAGCTTTCTGAGATCCTTGGGCCTCCTGGGGTAAACTCCTGAACCTTTCCAGTTGCTTCTGCTGTAAGAACCATTTTTGTTTTCTGATTTCAGTAATTGTAAGAGACTGTGCCTCTTTCTGGATTCTAAGAAGTGAAGCTCCACAGAATAGTTGGAGAAGATGTTAGCAGAAGTGGGAGACAGGCTTAAAGTGGACCTGGGGCTATATCTGAGCCACCAGAGCTGTAATTGTGTCAGGATTGCAGGGGATGGCCAGGGCTAGGTTGTGGTGGAGAAGAGGCCACAGCTGGGGAAGTAGTGGGGACCTGGTGGGCACTAAAGCTAGCCACTAGAGGAAAACAGCTACCAGACGCCAACACAGCAGCTAGCATAGGCTTACTGAGCCTAAAGAGGAGTTTCTGGAAGAACTGATTCCATTTCTGTTGCAAATGTTCCCCATGGTCTTAGGATTTAGGAGACAGTAGGAGCTGTGCAGCTACTCTGATTAGCCTTCAGTGGTCTGGAAGAGTTGGGGTCAATGCAGTTCTGGCTCCTCAACTTATTCTAAGATACTAAGAGTATTCAGTTCATAGCCCAGTCTCGGTTGTTTTAGAAATGATCCCTTCTTCTTTTCTTTCTCCAGTCTTATCTGGAAATCCACTCTCTTTAAGACTCAAATCTTCAAGTTTTTCTGGATATTTTGTCTACACAGAGAGAGGCTTCCGGCTTCCATATGGCTGGTTGCAGGTTCTTCTCAGAGTTAACTCTTGATGTATGGAGAGGAAGATACTCTTGATGGAGAATACAGTGTGAGATGTTAGGAGGAACAAGTCTTTGTAGATATCTGTCACAAGGAAGCTGGAACGGGCTATTTTTTGTGAGTGGTCCATGACTGATAGTATTGGAACAACGGGGGCCAACAAGTTCAATAGCACAAGAATGGTATAAGATTGGATCAGACTTAATATGGTATATGGCAGTTGTGGTAGACATAACAATGAACCCCAAAGATGTCCACATTTTAATCCCTGGAACCAGTGAATATGCTACTCTACATGGAAAAAGAAATAAAAGTATCAGACAGAGATAAGGTTGCTAATCAGCTGGCCTTAAAATAGAGAGAACAACCTTAATTATTTAGGTGAGCCCAATGCAATCACAGTGTCCTTAAATGGGAAAGGGGTGGACAGAAGAGTCAGAAAGATGTGATTTGAGAAATACTCAACTGGCCATTGCTGGCATTGAAAATGGAAGGGCGCCCTAAGGCAAGGAATGCAGGCAGCCTCTAGAAGCTAAGAACGGGAGGAAAACACACTGTCCCCTAGGGCCTCTAGAAAAGAGCCAGCCCTAAATCATGACACCCTGATTTTAGCCTCGTGAGACCTGCTTCATACATATGAAATACAGATCTATGAGCTAACAAATCTGTGCTGTTTTAAGCCACTAAGTTTGTGATAACTTGTTACAGTATCCATAGGAAAGAGATACAGTGTTAGTGAAGGAGAGAGGGTCCTTGGGTGATGGAGGATGCTGTCAAATGGATCAGTTGGATTCTTGGGGTGATTGAGATTGGTGAGAAATTGATATCCTGGAAGAATGCGGGATAAAGTGAGAACTTCATCTTCTTGCTCCTGCCTTGAACAAGAATGCAAGAAAAGAATGAAGAACTGCAACTAACTATCACTCTCCTCTTTCTAGGCAAGCTAAAGAGCTCCATTATTTATGAATAATATAACTTTCTACATCAAATTCATGGACATTGTTCTCCTTCCCTGTTATTTGTTTGTGAAGGTGGTAAATACACGTTGTATTGCTCCTTCTTCGTAAAACTCAAATAAAGAAGTGTTTTATGCACCTGATTCTCTATTGCTATTCCAGTCAGTAGCCCTCTGCTGAGGACAGGTGCAGAATCTGTGACCTGTGTAGGTATGTGTGGGATCTTTCAGGCAGAATGCTGCTCCCTGAGGTCAGAACTCAGTATTTAGCATCTGATCAGAGGCATTCAGAGACTCAACCTTTCTCTCCAAGTCATCCCAAAGACAGAGGCTGGGTCCAGAGGTGCCTGATACAGAAAACAGAATGCTGAACAATTGTGTGGTCCTGTTTCCCTACAAGTATGCTGCACTCTCTTACTAATCCACTCCATAGACACTGAATCACAGTGTTTCAACCACATCTTGGGATCCTTTCCAACACCCAGACATTCTGTGAGCTTTGGATAGAAGACTTAGTTTCCACTTTAATCTCCATCCTGTCCAACCTGCTCTCCTAGAAGGAAATTGCTCCTATTTTTCCTGAAATGCACCATCTCACATGTTTGCTGATTCAGTAAAGTAGGAAGAGAAATATTAAAAAACAAACAAACAAACAAACAAACAATAAAACCCCCAAGAACAACAAAAAACAGTCCATCTACATTGGGGACCAGATCTAGAATTTTTTGAAACTGATTTCTATCCCTTTTTACCTAAAAATTGATTCATCTGGAAGGAGTACATAAAAAAGAAAGAAGAGTCCCACACTCCACAGTAAAAGGAAATAAAAACAGATAAAATATCCTACAAAGCTGAATTTGAACTCATCCATGGGACACTACAACTGTTCAGGTAATGGAGGTCTTTCTTCATTTTGTGCAGCACACTGCTATTTCAGACAACTGGGCACTGACCATGTATGTGCTCTATGACCTACTGAGCTATGGAACATTTACAAAGGAGGCCTCAAGGTGAAGGTGATGGTGAACACCCAACCTCCCTCCCACCATCCAACCAAGCATGCCCATCCACTTATCCTGGGCTACCAGATTCCTCCATCTTTCTCTAGGCCTTGCTATTTTCCAACTATAACCTTTTAGAATATCATCTATACCCAGTACAATTTTCCTTTTATGCCACATACAGCCAGATATTAGCTTGATTTCAATCTTGAAATCACCAATTTCAGAGCCTTAAAAGCCTGGGTTTTTCCCAGAAATGCTTGCTCATTCCTAGGTCATTATACTCTTAGATTCTCCGTTGCCCTCAACTCCAATTTCCCCATATAATCTGGTCTTGTCTTTGATCAACCCAGATATAGGACTCAGCAACTCTTCATTTACCCCAAATAATCCACTTCTACAAAAAAGCATGAGTGAGCAATTTAGTCTCTAAAAGATAGCAAGAGTGCAAAAGTATTGGAAGAGGTGCTAGCACACCTCATGGAAAATAGTTTAAACACATCTCTTAGTAATTATTTGTACCTGGAGTTATACCTAGTAGAATATAGGGTTGTGTTGAATTATATCAATATTTACTTCCTCTGTGAATGGTTCCCTAATTTTTCTCTTTTATTCTGTAACTTTTCATACAAACCACTATTGGTGGCTTTAAAAAATATAGTACTGTAAAAAATAATTAATGAGGTGATTTACTTGATGTTATATATAGATATAGATGTAGATAGATATATGTGTGTATGTGTATTAGCATGTGTATGTCTCCCTTTGTGATCCATGTCTATAACAGAGTTATAATATGAATGGTTTTATCATTTAAATAAAAAACTGCTGAAATCAAGCACTGCTTAATTTGCTCACCTTAATTTCCTCAATTCTTCTCTCATTCTAAAGGAAAAGTCTTGGCCCAGGACATCAAATCACTCATATGATGGGGATTTAGCAGCATTGGCAGCTCCTTTCTTTGCCCAATTTCTTCAGTGACAACAGCTTCTCCTTAGGCCAGTACCCCCTCAAAATTGAGACTTTAAGCTGCCCTCCCCCTTCTTCCTCTCTCTTCACTGCCATAGGTCTTTCTGTTTGGAAAATTCTTCCTGAACATCCTGGCATCTCCAGCATTTTCATTTATGTCCTGATTCCAGCCCTGGCTGGCTCTAATGGCCTGAGCACTGCTATATGTAAAAATACTCTTACCAGTTTGAACAAAGATATGCTTCAAAAAGAAACTATCAAGGTGCTATAAGGGGCTATAGAAGTAGTCCATCAATTTTGTTCTTCAAAAATGTCAATATCATAAAAGGCAAAAAACCCTGGGGAACTTTTACAGATTAAAGTTGACTAAAGAGACATGGTAACTAAATACATTATGTGACCATGTGCTAGAATCTACGACTACAGATTATAATCTATAGACTATAAAACATGGAGTGGAAGAAATACCATACTATACAGGATATTCCATGATGAATTGAAATGCAGGTGGCAGATTTGATATAATTCCATATAAATATTCAATATAAAGAACACGACAATTGGATTTTCAGAATGATGGAAAACTGGAGGCTGAGATGCTGACCAGGAGCACCTGAGCACTGACCTTACCTTGTCCCCAGGTCATGATATGGGCTGGCCCATAAGGGGCTTATATAGGGAACTGGACGTTTTGATCTATTTCCATAAATATTCCTGGAGTAGTGATAAAAGTAGCAAGTATGAAATATGACAATAACTCAGCTTCCATATCCAGCAAGTGAGGACATCAGTCAAGACTCTGAACATCAAGAAAGTTACCTGTAAGAAGCTCTTGTCTGCTTTCGACCTGAGTGGCCACCTCTTTTGCAAATATTATCTGTGTGTTTCTGTTTATGCACTGTTTCTTCCCATTAACCTGTGGGTCACCCAAGAAATTGTAGAAGCTATGAAAGTATCAGTATAATCAAAGATTTAAATGTAGATAATGAAAACCATGAAAACAACAGATATATATTTTTTCTCAATACTCTCAGAATCGAAGGTCTTTTAAAATATGTATCCAAAGCTATTATTGAAGGAACTGATAAATACCTGAGAAAACATTTGCCCATTTCTCCCACATTTGGCCCATGGCCACCCTGTACCTTTACTCCCTCACCACCAACTGCCCTAGATCTTTGAATACAATTCGAGGTTGTCTATGCATATATAACAACAGAGTGTAAGAATGCTGTGATGTGTCTTATGGAGAAAATGTGTGTTAGGTAAGCTTCTTTGAGACATGAGTTATAGTTCTATTGGCCATGAGTTCAATGTCAATACATCAACAACATACTAAGTAGACTGTCGTTAAACAGAAACACATAAAACAAGGTTATTGGTCAGTTGATAAAAATGTGACCAGGGGTTTACAGGAATGCAACCCTGCATTTCTCCTAGGAGCAATGGTTAAGCCATTACTAAGTCAGTGTTCATAATGAGTTTATGTCACACAGCTACCACAAATAATGAGAATCAACTGTAATTTTGCTCCTTTGTTGATTTAACCTATGTTCCATCATTCACAGTGCACTTGGCTTTGGAGTCAGGCCAACCTGTGTCTAAATAGGCATAAGCTCAAGAACTACTCTATGAACCCCAGTTTCTTCATCTACAAATGTGAATAACAATACCAGTCTGATTGTTTTGATGACTAATGTTAGGTATTGTGAAGTGCTTATTTCAGTGCCTTTCAAAGTAATAAATGGTCAATAACATTATTTTGAAGTGATGTACTTTTAATGCCAGAACATGAGTGGAATTGCCTGTTATATTTTCTCTTAATCAGATTAAAGGTAGATCAACCTAGAAGTGGTGGTCCAAGGTGACTACTGGTTCGTGTATCTATTTCTACTTATTGAAGCAGAGGGTTTTGTTTTTTGTTTTTTTTTTAATGGCGAGTTTGGGTGTCCTTCTCCTGCATCCTGCTTCTTTTATACTCTTATCAGGTCTTTTAACTTCTGACTGATTTAACATGACACTATTCTCCTTCCGTCCCTGCTCAGGGCTGTGAGATATTACAGCTGTCAGATTTCTGCACCTTAGCTTGCTATCCTGTCCTGTTGTTTAAGGAATAGTTCCATGAAACTGCAGTGAACTTTTCAGTTTTAGAAAAATCACTAAGTTTTCTTTCATAGCAAAACTATTTCTTTTAAAGAAAATGCTTACTAGGCACCTGGCAAATCCTAAGTAAAATCTAGGTAACATGAACATCTATTCATTTATTTTATTTGGAAAGTGCTTCAGGAGGTCCCCAGCATTTTTTTTTATTTCAGGATATTATGGAGGTACAGACATTTTGGTTATATGTTATGATTTTGCTACATCCAAACCATGATTTGAGGCGTGCCCTTTTCCCTACTACAACACTCACCACATCCATTAGTTGTGTTTACCCACCCCCAATGCCCCAACCCCCAAAGAATATCACTACTGTGTGAGCGCCTTTGAGGGCCCTCTGGTCATGTTTCAGACTGCGAGGAGAACATTCTCTTTAGCCAACAATACAGTGTCACATCATCATGCCTCTCATATCCCCTTTTCAGGGATGAGCCTTTAAAATGAGCAAAAACTTAAGGCTTTGTGACCTTGTATGCATTTGGTTACTGGTCCAATTCTGATCATTATTCGAATAAAAACAAAGCCAAATGGGCTTGGAGTTTGCTTCCAGTGTGTTTTCTGCAAACAGCTTGATGGGGAGTTAGGTGAGGCTTGTCTTGAGGGAGAATTATATTTTTATTTTTTAATTCCCTATGCATTCCTCCTCCATGTCTGTGACTGACCCCTCTCCTGTATCGCTTCCTATTGAGGAATTTGGAGATATCCTTGGCTCAGGCTTACCTAGTGACCAGGATCTGTCCCTGACACCTGGTCACTCCTCCTTCCTATTATCTCAGGGTTCTGTTCTTCCCACCCCCAACTTCTTTCATGATCTTTCCCTCCCCAGCTTTATTGAGGTATGTCTGAAAATAAAAACTAAAGAAATATGTCTTTAAGGTGTACAATATGATGTATATATATATATATATATATACACACACACATATGTGTACATTGTGAAATGATTACTACGATCAAGCTAATTAACATCACCGCCACCTCACATAGTTACCATTTTGTGTGTGTATGGTGAAAACACTTAAGATCTACTCTCTTAGCAAATTTCAAGTATACAATACATTATTGTTAACTATAGTCACCATGTGGTACATAGATTTCCAGAACTTATTCATTCCACATAACTAAAGTTTATACCCTTTAACCAATATCACCCCATTGCCACAACCCTCCAGCCCCTGGCAGCCACTACTGTACTCTCTGCTTCCATGAATTTGACTTTTTTAGATTCCACATATAAGTGAGGCCATGTAGTATTCGACTTTCTGTGCCTGGCTTATTTCACTTAGGATAATGCCTTCTAGGTTCATCTATGTTGTTGCAAATGACAGAATTTCCTACTTTCTTAAAGATGAATAATATTTCATTACACATATATAACATGTTTGTGTTTATATACGTAGGTAGTATAATGGATATTGTTATCCATTCATCATTTGGTGGGCATTTAGATTGTTTCTGTATCTTGTCTGCTATGAATAATGCTATAATCAACATAGGAATGTAGATATCTCTTCCATATACTGATTTCATTTCCTTTGTATATATACTCAGAAGTAGAATAGCTCATGGCTCTATTTTTAATTTTTTGAGCAATGTTTTATAATGACTAGACCAATTTACATTCCCACCAACAGTGCACAAAAGTTCCCTTCCCTCCACATCCTCACCAAGATTTGTTATCTCTTGTCTTACTGGCAATAGCCATTTTACTAATAGGTCTGAGATATCATCTCATTGGGGTTTTAATTTACATTTTTAGGATCCTGCTCTTGCTGCCTAATGGGTTCACTTAATTCACGCCAGTTTTCGTGGCAGTGGACAGGTCTAATGTGTCTGTGGACTTTGCATTTTATTAGGGCTTCTAAGACTAAACTAACGTAGTTATTAATGTGGTAAATTTTAGACCTAGTTACAAAATAGCAAGGGGAAATGTTTTTGCCCCATCCAGAGAAGGTTGGCTCTCTCCTCTTCCTCAAACAGAAACCAAAAATGGTTTCTGTTACACAATAACACATATAATGAGAGTGGAAAGGTCGAGCTCCCTGGTCCTCAGCCTAGAAACTTTAGAAGAGAAAGCCTGAAACGGAATTGTATTCAGAAGGGAGAGAGGAATGCAATTGGAAAAGGAAGCTTCAATACTATATTTCTTTGATTTGCTTTTCAAAATAGTATTAATATATATTCAACATGTATGGTATTCTTATGATTCTAAAGAAGCCAGAGCAGGGGAGTGGAATGTGTTGAAAAATAACAATAAAAAGCAAAGAAAAAGAATTGGAAAAGAACAAAGTCTTGACCAGCCAGGGTGATTGTGAGAAAGAATGCAGTCTCTCCATTCTTCTCCCCACCGAACCATGGAGGGGGTAAATTCTGTGAACAGAGAGCCCTGAAACCTCCCAGGCCCATGTTTTCCCTCTTATGCTAGCAAGCATAAACCACTTGTAAATGACAGAGGAAGAACCAAAGAAGGAAGTGTTCGAAGCTTTATGGGCAGGGCAATGTAGAACCAGAATTTAGAATGGGAGAGAAGAGGTCGGGCGCGGTGGCTCACACCTGTAATCCTAGCACTCTGGGAGGCCGAGAAGGGTGGATCACTTGAGGTCAGGAGTTCGAGACCAGCCTGAGCAAGAGTGAAACCCCGTCTCTACTAAAAATAGAAAGAAATTATATGGACAACTAAAATATATATATACAAAAAATTAGTCGGGCATGGTGGCACATGTCTGTAGTCCCAGCCACTCGGGAGGCTGAGGCAGTAGGATCGCTTAAGCCCAGGAGTTTGAGGTTGCTGTGAGCTAGGCTGACGCCACGGCACTCACTCTAGCCCAGGCAACAGAGTGAGACTCTGTCTCAAAAAAAAAAAAAAAAGAATGGGAGAGAAGAGCTAATCTCCAGGCAGGCTTTGCTAGGTCTTCAGATAGTGGTTACAACACTGGCACCTCAGAGCGTCCTCATATGACTACGACTCTAGGACAGACCACCCTCTGTTATCCTCTCCAGCCAGCCTACATTTTCCTTCATAAGGTTCCCATAATTTGTATTTGCATATTTAGTTTTCTGATTATAAATTCAATGTCTGTCTTCCTCACTTGACTATAAGTTCTTTGAAGGTAGTAACCATGTTTTGCAGAACTAGCACGGTGCCAGAAAATAGCTGAATAATCAGTGTTTCTTCAATAAATAGATGTAAATGATGTGATGGGGGCTAGATCACCAGATTTCTGGCCTCAGTGGTGCTGCCTGGGATAGAGAGAAGGTCATTTAGATTATTGATAGTGTCTTTGCATCATTTGCCCCTTAACAGCTAAATCAGTGGTTTCCAACCTGGAAAGATTTTGCCTCTCTACCCAGGGAACTTTTTGCAATATCCGAAAAATCTTTGGTGTCACAACTCAGGATGTTGGGAGTAGGGTGCTACCGAACGTTATAAAATGCACAGGACAGCCCCTCACAGCAAAGAAATATCTAGCCCAAAATATCAGAGCCAAAGTTAATAAACCTTGGTTTAAATGAGCTGCCTCCTTCTCTCTGGCTCTCGTTTTTGCCCTTCTTTCCTGATTCCTTTCATGACTCTGCTTGTGAACTCTCCCAGATGAATTTTAATTAAGTTATTGAAAAGTGCTCAGGGACATACCTAAAGCTCTTAGAATAAGAAATGCATTCATACAAAGAGTGCCAGATTTGAGAATTGGGTTTTTTCTTTTAATCCAGATAGAATTAATTGTACATTTCTTTTAAAAAATAATCTGTCAGGAAGCATGTAAAAGGAGGAGACAGTTATGGGGCCAAACTTTTGTTCAGAGTCCCAAGCCATTTAAAACTGGCAAGGAGGTTGGGAAAAAAGGAAGCCTGGAAATTGCATCAAAAAGGAAGCTTAGCTTCTGCCAATGGTTAAGTAATTCATAGCTCTTTTGTAAGCTTGATCTTAAATACTGCCAAGCAGTGTAAATGTCCCCACCTCACCGAATGGGGTTCCTGTTAATCAACAGTAAATTTAACATCCCTCCCTCTTGGAAAAGACATCATGTATCCTCACTGGCAGTTCTCAAGGAAACCTGAATCTATTCCAGCCCATCTCTTCAGCTCACACACAGAGAAACTGAGCTGAATGTGAAGGCTTGGGGTATATGGCTTCACTAAACTGAGAGTTGCTCTATGTCTGACATGATCATTGTATATACAAGCACACATACGTATGATGGAGTACACACACTTTATGAATATTCATAAAGTCTAAAATGCAGAATAAGCAAAATAATAGTAATAGTTAACCCTTGAAAAACACAGGTTTGAACCGCACCAGTCCATTTTTACATGGATGTTTTTCAATAAACATATTTGAAAATTATTTGGATATGTGCAACAATTTGAAAACAACTCACAGATGAACTGTGTAGCCTAGAAATATGGAAAAAATTAAGAAAATGTATGCCATGAATGCATAAAATATATGTAGGTACTACATATATTTATTATTTACTACAATCAAATATGCATAAATCTATTATAAAAAATTAAAATTTATCAAAACTTATGCATACACTTACAGATTGTACTTGATGCCATTCCCAGTTGAGAGAAATATAAACAATCATAAAGATGCAGTATCAAATCATAACTGCATAAAATTAACTGCAGGGCATATGATACTACTGTAGCAATTTTGTAGCCACCTTCTGTTGCTATTGAGGTGAGCTCAAGATTTGCAGGTATCTGCTGGGTGAACTCAAGAGTTGCAAGTATCAGCGTAAAATGCCATGTGACGCTAATCATCTCTGACTGAGCAGTTCCTCTCTCCAGTATATTGCGGATCACAGTAAAAAGTGTTATCTTGCAGTTCTGGCAAATTTTATCATGTTTAGTGCAATACTATAAACCTTGAGTAACATCATGCAACCTATGAGAAATGCCACTAGTGATGCTTAAAGTGCTCCTAAGTATCAGAGAAAAGTTCTGACATTACAAGAACAAGTTGAATTGCTTGCTGTGCACCATAGATTGAAATCTGCAGATGCGGTTGCCTGCTATTTCAGACAGGCAATTCATCTGGTAAAGAGATGACGTAAACTTACGGTATCGATAAATACAGTACAGTACTGTAAATATATTTCCTCTTCCTTACGTTTTCCTTAATAACATTTTCTTTTCTCTAGCTTACTTTATTGTAAGAATATAATATATAATACATATAACATACAAAATATGTGTTAATCCACTGTTTATGTTATTGGTAAGATTTCTGGCCAACAGGTTACCTGTAATTAAATTTTGGAGAAGTCAAAAATTATATGCAGATTTTTGACCATGTGGAGACACCTCTAACCACTCTGTTGTTCAAGGATCAGCTGTAGTCCCCTCTAGGAGACATAAAGAGTATCAAATAAATACAGGTTAAAGAACTGCATAGTTGCTTGCCCACCATAAGTCCAGGGATTGACATCATGTGGACATAGCCTTCTAATGAGGGCAGCCTTTAATTATACTTGAAATTGAAGCATTTATCACTATTTACCAAGTGTTAGGTTACTATGTAACTATGTTACTATGAAAGCTAGCTATTTCATTACAGGATTTGTAGTAGTAATTTTAGCAGTTGTTTTAGATCGACTAGTGGTATGATACATAGCCATGTCTAAGGGAACCACTGGCATGGAAAATTACTTGAAGAAAATAGTCATCATCATAGTAGTGGTAGTAACAGCAACTCATCTTATTGAATGCTTACTATGTGTGTCACAGGTTGGGTTCCCAGGAAGCAAAAACTTGGAGATGGCGATTAGGGTACAGGACACCAGTTGGAATCAGTACTTAGGGAAAGGAAGAAAGCTGTTGTCAGCAGAGGGAGAAGTTGAGCTGTGATTCAGGCTTAGTCAACCCCAGGAGGCCTCTCCATAGCTGGGATGGTCCTTTGGAGATGCTGGAGAAGGGAATGGGCCTTCTGTGTTTTTCAGTCACTGGTGCAGGCTGCCCTTGGAACAAGGTATGACCTCGAGGGAGGCACTCTGCTTTAGCTGAGGCCATCTTCTAAGAGCAACAGTAGCTGTCTTTGGCCAGCCAGCAGCTACGGGAATAAATCCATCCTTCCATCTTGATGGATGCTCCTCAAAGCATGTACTGTGATGTGCCAGGAACTGGGATATAAAAAAATAAAGTATTTTATATATATAAAATCTCCCCCTATGAAATATTTCTCAATTATTAATTATTTAAATAATCATCATTAGGGATAAAAGCTATGTCTAGAATTAAGTTGAACAGTGACATCCAGCTTGGATGTAAGTTTCTGTTCATCCAGACAATCCCAGTGTAGCTATCACTAGTGCTGCCTTCACTCTCACAGGTGTCCCAGTTTAGGTTATAAAAGGTCACTTTAGGCAGAGCCAGCATTGAGGACACCAGGGGGCAGTGTACACAAGCTGGATATCAAGGCAGTGCCGGAGGCCAAGGCTAGAAGAGGACTCAAGTATAGAAACTAACACAACAGACTAGAGTTCTCAAAGTCAGAGCCCTGAGCAGCAATGTCAGCACCTGGGGACTTGTGAATACAAATTACTGGGCACCACCCCAGAGATATTGAATCAGACAGTATGGGGCAAGGGGTTGGTATTTAGTGTTTTAAGGAAACTTCAGGTGACTCTGATATTTTCTCAAGCTTGAGAATCATTGGTATAATTCATAGATTGACTTGGGCTAGACATTTCTAACCAAATTGTTTTTTGCTTTTGACTATCTCCATGCATATGTGTTATCCAGTGGAGGAATTAATATCTATTTTACCTCTCCCACAGATTTTTTCATGAAGATCAAATTAAATCACATATGCAAAGTTCTTTATAAACTGTGAAGTGCTATACAATCATAAGATGGGAATAGTAATAGTATAATTCATATCTAGACTTTATTTTTTTAGCTTCCAGGAAACACCATTTTTGCTTAATTTATGTGTAATTTTTGTTAAGAAACTTTATTAAAATAATAGTCTCCAATATGAATGTTTTCACATATTGAGGAGAGAGAGAGAGAAGGGGGGTGGGGAGAGAGAGTGTCTGCCCCCAAAAGGCATTTCTTTTCTTATTCAACAAATCTAATTTCCCCTGTGGCTATGAAAACAGGAACTAACATTTGAACAAATATTTAACTTGAAAAGATTTCTTTTTGTCTCTGTTTCTTTCTGGGCACAACAATTTTCCCTGGAGAATTCAAAAAACACCAATTGGGGAAGGCAAGGATGAAGAAATAAAGGACTGAAAACCAATCTCATCGTATTTTTGGAATTGCACGAGTGTTAGTGAAACCACCCAAGAAAATGAAAACTGATCTTTATGGACCCTCAAATCCACCTCTGTACCCACCGGGGCCTCCACAGAGGTGGACATAATAGCTCAACAATGTTAACTGGGTCAGAATACAACAGATTCTGGCCCTGGTGAGGGAAAGGGTAAGAGACAGTTGTTGTCAGAACCCAAAACTATGATCCTGACTTTCCTCCAGCATTGAGCCCAACTATATCAGCTAGTTGTTTGACATTCCTTCCTTGAACTGGGATTGACTTCCTGTTTTCCTTCTAACAAATAGAATAAAGTGGAATTGATGGTGTGTGACTCTGAGACAGAACACAGAAGCATTAAGACTTCTGTGTGTGTGTGTGTGTGGGTGGGTGGGTGTGCGCGCGTGCGCGCGTACACTTGTGCTCGTGCACGTTCTCTCTCAGTCTCTCTCTCTCTCAGCAATTTCTCTGAGGGAGGCAGGCTCCAGTGTTGTAAGCAGCTCTGTGGAAATGCCCACCCCATATGTCAAGGAACTGAAGCTTCTGGCCAGCAATCGGTCTAGACATGCGATGACTGCAGCCCAGCCCAGCTTTGACTGAATCCATGAACCCGAACCTCCCACGTCAGCTGATTCTAGACTTCTGACTCTCAGGAACTGTGTGAGATTTTAGGTTGGCTGTTGCAAGCTATTAAGTTTTGGAGAAATTTGTTACACAGAAATAGATAGTGAAAGAGCTCAGGAAATTTCACCCCAAAATATGACTCCTTGGTATACAGTATTTTGAATTAAAGGCTCTTAGAGATTAACAGGCCCTTGGATGAGGCTTTCCCTCTATCTGCATACACCAGATTGATATGATCAAAAGATCAAAGGGGGCAACTGACTTCCCTTCCTCTCTCTGTTATCTCAATATATTGCAGGAAAGAAGATCAAGAATGCAAACAGACCTGGTCCAAATCATTTAAGTATAACATCTGCCTCTCAGGTTAATTTACAAGTCAATCTATTTCCCCCATCCATTTGTCTTCCCTGACACCATTTGTCACCCCTAAACAGAATTACCTACACTCTTCATTTCCTCTCCCCTCCAAAAAGACAGGTGTATTAACCTGGATGGAACTAGAGACCATTCTTCTAAGTGAAGTATCATAAGAATGGAAAAACAAACACAACATGTACTCACCATTAAATTGGAATTAACCCAGCAACACTTATGTGCACGTATGGAAATAATACGCATTAGAAACCAAACAGGTGGTAGGGGAAGGAGGGGATGGGTAAATTCACACCTTACAAGTAAAATGCACACTATCTGAGTGATGGGCACACTTACAACTTTGACTTAAATGGTACAAAAGCAATTTATGTAACCAAAATGTTTGTATCCTTATAATATTCTGGGGGAAAAAGATAGGTATAAAAATATCTGAACTTCATTGGGATATTGAGTAATCACTGTGATTTTGCTCATGTGCATGATAAATAAACCTTTCTCCTATTAATCTGCCTTAATTGTGAGTTGATTTTCTGCAAACTTTAGGAGGAAGGGGCAAGTTTCCCCTCACCCCTACAATAGCCAGTACAAAACATTTTGTCACTAAATGGTTGTGTTAAAGTCTTTTGCTTCCACATGAGCCCTAGTTGACTGGGGAGCTGTAACAGGAAGACAATAGAGATGATACTTTTTTGTATCCAACCCAAAGGTTTGTACTTATCCAAAGTATGGCTACTGAAAGATTTGAATCTTCACAACTGGCTTTTTATTAACTCAGTCTTTAAAAAAAAAAAAAAATATTCTGTTGACTCAAGTAGCACAGCCAAAATTTGGGCTTTGGATCTCAGTTATGTTGTTTCAGCCAAGGTTTTCTGAGTACCTATTAGAAGGTGGGCTTGGTTCTAGGGTACACAGGATCAGGCCATGGACAAAACAACTTCCCTCCTTTATTCTGAACTGGCCATCATGTTTGATTTTTCCCCTACCTGCTCACTAAATTCCTAGAAAATCCAAAACTATTTTGGCATAGAATCTGTATCACGTACCTTCCCTGTTTCCTTTTACCTTACCTTATGGGAAAATAGTCTGCAAGAGAGGGAAAGGGCATATTTGTGTTAGCCAAAGGATAGGAGAGTCAGATGTTGATGGAAATTGCAAAATTGTATCCTTGTTGGAATGCTTTTTTCCCCCAAATACAGATAACTTTTATTTGCTCATTTTATTGCAAAAGCAATGCATATTCATTTTGTAAAACCTAAGTTCAAAATAAAATATCACATATAATCACACCAAAAATGGTAATAATTACAGGCTTTTTCTCTTACCAGTTTCTCTCTCTGTGTTTTCCTCTCCTCAATGTGTGTGTCTTTGTAGTAAATATGCATGCACACTGAGAGGGAGAGGAAGATATAGAAAGATAGATGACAGATGATAGATATTAATCAGATATATATGCACATACACACATATCTGTTCTTGATAAAATATTCTAGTGAATCCTTGAATTGATATAATGCTTTGTATTTTAAATGTTGTCTTAAATCATCTTCAATTGACCAGTAAATAGACTATGAAACTTTTAGAGACAGAGTGTATTGTATCTTAAACATTTCCATGTCTGTCATTGTATCTACCACATAGCATAAATTTAATAATTGTTGAAAGAATCATTTCTATTTTATATAGAGTAAAATAATTCAAAGAGAAAGAAAAAGGTTTAAGTCATAAAGTTGGATCTCAATAGATTTAGAATCAAGAGCCGCCATAATCCCAGTACAGCTTCCGTTTCTCAAAGAAGCCACATTACTGCCTCTGGGAAGACAGACTGCCTTCTGGGTAAATGGATGGTTGAGGAGAATGACCATTATCTGGAGACAAGGGCATGGTTACCATTTGGGCCTAGCTTTTCCTTGTAGTTTTGAAAACCACAGTGTCAATTTACCCATCAGCTGGTCAACACCTAGGTGCAGCCGTAAGTGTAAGACGGTGGGAGAAAGACCACCCCCCACTGCAGTCTGCAAAATGTGTGGTTTCTGGAAAAGTGTGGTGCTTTTCATTACTAAGTTGTCATCTGCAGATTGTATACAGCAGAAACATTTTGATTCTTTAATGCTTCCTTGACAAAAAAGTTATTTCAGAAATCATCTCAATGCTGCTTGCTCAGTCATTCATCCATACCAGGCATAAAGTCTGTCAAAACCTGTCACTTTTATTTAAGCAAGGCCCTGACACAGAGCAACTTTATTCTAATCATGCTCACTTTGATTTGACAGTTTCAGAATATCCTGTGTGTCCATTGTACATGATCAGATAGATAATTTATCACCAAACATTTCTCTCTTGGCAACTCTGATAGATTCTCACCTCCTTTTAGACCAATTTCTGGAGAGCAAAAAAGCTTATATTAAAAATGTCACAGTTTTCCAGTTCTCTGGGAATAGTGTGAGAAACCATATTACAGAAACAAAGACAATTTGTTATTAGGAGAGGGGAAAAAATTCAATGGTAAGTAGCATAAAAAGATGTAGAACCCACAGAAAATTGAATCCTGAACTTTTTGTAATTCTATTTTGCTAAATGAATAAATTTCACTTAGTTGATTTTGTTGAAGTTTACCCAACACCCTAAAATAAAATTATAAATGTTATATTAATAATGCTATGTAAATTCTTCTAACCATATCAAACATACTAACCTTAAAAAGACTAAAGGTCACTGAAGGACATTACTGAGGAATCTGTTTTAATTGGTGATCCATGAAAAACATTGTTATAATACTACTATTAATATTTCTCATTTCTTGAATGTGTATTATGGCTCAAATATTCTACTTGTTTTACATACATTATGTCATAAAATCCTTACATCCTTCATATGGGGCATTATCGTCTCCATTTTGCAGCAGAGGAGAATGAGCCTCAGAGCAGTCAAGCTTCTCATTCACGGTTATCATAAGGAAAGTTCATCTCAGGGACACGGGCATCTATGAATTTTCTATTTAGACGATTATTTAACTCTACAACTATTTTTGGAGGGCCAAAGTCACAAATGTGTACTACATTATGGTCTAGAAGACTGACCAGGGCAAATAATGCAACTAGATTTTGACTACCAGCCTTCTCACAAAAAGTATCAATTAGCCACACACTTCAATAGGTAGGGAGAGCCACTATGGGCGATGTCTTAGGTATGGAAACACATACCAATGAAGAGGTACTCTCATTCTTTTCATGTATGTGATCAAATCCTTACCTACAAAGCATGAGGAAAAGACTCATGCAGAACTTCTAGGAATAGAAGTGCTTTCTTCTCTTCCTCTAAACCAGTGGTTCTCAACTGAGAGCAATTTTGACACCACCTCTCCCACCAGAGGCCATTTATCAATGTTTATAGATATTTTGGTTTCATAACCAGGGAATAACTGGGGGTAGAGCTACTGGGATCTAGTAGGTAGAAGTCAAGGATGCTGCTAAACATCCTACAATGTTCAGGACAGCCCACACCACAAAGAATTATCCGGACCAAAACATTGACAGTGCTGAGGTTGAGAAATCTTTCTCTAAATGTTGATGTACCAGGATGTAAAATATGGATCTTCTGCATCCTATGGCAAACAGCCTAAGAATAAAATCAAGATTAAGAATAGCAGAGAGATGAAATGAAGAAAGTCAATACTTGAAGGTAAAACTAAGTAGCTCATACAACTGGGCCTGAAGTCTGTTATACCTTAAGCTTTCCTGTTCATTGCAGTAATGAATTTTCTTATAGTTTAAACTCAGGTTGAGTTAGAGTTTTTCATATTTGCAGCAAAAAGTCATCTTGATAGAGTAACATATTTTATCAGGCAAGTCAATATTTATTTAGCAAAATATCTGTGTGTCAGGACTTTTGTCACGGATCTCAATTTATAACTCTTCCAGTTTGTGATCCACTCACAAAGCTAGTAGGTGAGAAAACTGAAACCCAAAGTTGCGTTTGTCTTAATCCACAACTTTTGCAAATAACTATCACACTTAAATTTTATTTCAATTTTAAAACACAGCATACCTAATACTATTAGAATAATGCTAGCAATTAGTATTGGTGGTATTGGCGCAGCAACATGAGTATTTACTAAGTTCCAGACTCTGTGCCAAGCCAAAGCAAAAATTCTGTTTTGAAATTCTAGCTTTAATCCTATGAAGTAATGTAACTTATAACATGTAACTTTTTATGGTATTAAAACATTTTCAGTGGATCTACTCAGTTATCTAGAAGAGACCACCACCAGATTCAGCTGGCACTAATATTCTCTGAATTTGTATAAAAAGTGAAGTTATAGTATTCTATTGCTCTCCTGCTTTCTGGAACTGTCTGGTTTTGGATAAGACTCTACCTCATTTTTCCCATTTGTCACATGAGGAGATTAGATTAGATAATGTGTACAATGCCCTTCAAAACTGAATTCTCTAAAATTAATATTATATTGACATATAAATAATGATTATTTTTGCTCTTTGTGTGCATGAATGTGTGTGAGAGTTTGATTGATGGTAACGATCCTTTCTGTATACGAGACTACAACTATAAATGAAGATAGTGACAGTTGGTCAGAGTTCCACGTGTGGGTTGACAAAAATAATGACCCATCATTACAATACATACTCTGTCATGTAAGAATGTACCCAAGGAAGCTGACATTCTTTGAAGACTTTGCCAGTTGTCTGAGTCATACTCCAGTGAAAAGTCACTGAAAATTAGTAACAAAACATTTGCACCCCCATGATACTCTGAAATAAAAAAAAATAGTTTCTTGAGTTAGGATTATAACCTGCTGTATAGTCCTATATTCAACTGACATGTGGCCCCTTAGAAATTTTGGGGCTGGGGAGGAAGGACTCAGGAAGAGATACAAAGGGAATTCTGAACATTTACAGCTTAGATAACACATACTTGGATGCAATTTTCTATGGCATTTTTATTCTTATTTTTAAACATTTTACCTTAAGATTGACTACTTTCTAATTAGCAAGGTGTCATGGCATGCCCCATGTGGGTTGGGGTCTGCCAAATCTATAGAATTTCTTGTATAATAGTCTTACTTCATTTTTATGTTGACGGCTGACAGTTTTTATGCCATACCAGTCCCCTCCTTTCTGCCCCACGCCTGAGAAAGCTCATTAGAAAGCCTAAGTGCACCCTCCTTTGGTGATACCAGAAAATTCAAACCAAGGAATCCCTGGTCTATGCATTGGAACACATAACCCAGCTTCACCAACTAGTTACCATTAAAACCCAGTCTTTTCCCGCTCTCTCAAGCCATTTCTGGACCAGCTTGGGAGCTGGCCCCTGCTCTCCTCCAGAAAGCAAAGCGTCATTATGTCAGTACTAAACATTTTCATGCCCTCTTGATGTGAGTGTGTAGGCAGCATTATCAGTCTTGACATCCAAATCAAATTTTGGGTGAGGAGTCCATCCCATCTCTGTGGATAACCAAAGCATCTTGTATGTTTCCTCCTATGAAATGGGGATAATAACATTGCTTTTGAAAGTGTGTTAGGAAGAAAAATAGGAATTCAGAAGAAGTTAATGCATTGGCTAAAAGTTGCATTTCCTGCTGCAAAGGGACATGGGCATAATCAAGATCCCTGGGTTTCCTGGTGATACTATCATAAAAATGTATTATAAAGAAATCAACAGAAGACAGTGAATATTTAGAAAAAGAGGAGAAAATGGTAGGATGCAACAACTAGAAACTATTTTTATTTCTACTTTAATACTATAGAAGAATAGCAAGAATAACAGTCAAGTTCCCAAATTATGTTTTCATATTCACCATTGATAAAGCCTTTAACATAAAACTAATTTTCCAACTCTAGTAGTTGATTTTTGCCTTTTATTAAGTGGAAATTACCTGTGTATTATTATACTTTTCCATTGATTAAGAATCTATACATAACTCTCTCAGTAAGAAAAGCACTACAATAAACAGAAGAAAAAATAACAGAATCAGATTGCACATAGCTGGAAGACTCAGTCCTGTTAGCTCTTTCTTAACACCCTTGGTCAAATTATTATAAACAATGTCTTTTCACAGTCATCTCTTTGGAAGTCATGTACTAATGATACAAGAGAGATTATAGTTAAATGAGCAAATTTACAAAAAATCCAATTAAAAAGCGGGCAATATGTATTATGATTTTACAAAAAACAATTTGGAAATCCTCACAAATTTCACCCCATGAAGCATCCTGTTATTGCATAATTGATAATGTCAGGTAATATACTTCATGCTTGATCGCTCTAAAAAGCTAGAAAAACTGCCAATTAAGCAGGGAAACTATTATAAGAAATGCAATATTTGCATGTTTATTTCTCTAATTCAATTAATATACTCTGGTTTATTTGTAACAGACATAAATAAAATTATTGGCTATATGGTTAAGTTGAAAACCAAGAACATTGACTGTGATCCAACCAATTAAAATGTACATATTTTGCTTTTCTGAACTCTTCTCTGAAATTGCTTTTCTCAATGGAATTACATTTACTCAACCAATTTGAGGACTTGGACCATCTGGTGTTGCATTACTTGGGCTGAAGTAAATGCGATGGTCTCCCCAAAACTTAACCTTTGTTGCTATACTTTCAAAAATAAGGCATAGTCCTCTAAAGTAAGTAGAGGTTTCATGCAGGTGGTATGCAAAATCCTAAAGTAATCATGCCAAATTTTCCTAGAAGTGCCCATGTCACTCAAGCAGTTGTAAAATATAGAGGTGACGTAGGGGAGAACAAATTGTAGTAGAAATCAAGAAAACTAGGATTGTTATTTACAAAAATCACTTGAGTCTCTGGTTCTGTTTATTCTTTACCAATACATTTGTATGGTGAGGTCAGAATTATCCTTAACTCTGAAAAATTTTTCTAGGCTATTACTCCTTTATAACATTACACTAAAATAAAATAAATTAAATTACATTAAAGTAAATAACAAAACTAAATAAGAACAATTATTTAAGAAGCAAGACTTTCACGTGTGTCACTATTTGCCTCTATTTCTTGGTGACATTTACAGATGTTCCTATAGTTCCCTATCATTTAATAGAGAATGAAGTGCCAGACATACAGTCTTGCTCCTCCTCACTCCATGTCCTAGGATAATTCTCAGTCTCTCAACATTTTTGTGGATCACTTATCCAACAAAGCATGAGTCCTTTGAAGATCTCAATTTTGATAACCTTTGACCTCTCAATGCCAATAATCTTGACCTTGCTATCACCTGGATCTATTTTATCTAATCTCTAAGATCTGTCATTTACTATCTTTCTCCAACCTATTCTTTAATGCCAACTAGGTCTCTTCTGAAATACTTATTCATGAGTTGGATCTCACTCTATTTCATAAGAATTGCTTGGGAGGTTTTTAAGAGCACAATCCTGGGTTCACTATCCAGAGATTCTGATTCCATTGATATGGATCGGTGCTTGGGAATTGGTATAATTCAGATTTATTCTGTGATGTTTCTCTATAACCATCTCCATTAGTATTTATTGCCTTCACTTTCCTGCTTATATGTTATGCTCCATCAGTTATGTTATAGTCTTCATCACAAACTACTGTACAACTCATTACATCTTCTCTAATTTTTTCTCCTTCAGTCATGATATTAAAGGTGTTTTTTCTTCATCTATGTACTCAATCACATCACATTCAATGTTCTTAAGGGTCTGGATCATTACTAATACAATTTGGGTTCTTTATCTTCAAGTTTTTCTTCTCTGTTGACACCTTCCTAATTAAAATTCTCTCCTCTCCCATCTTTAAAAGCTAAAAATTTCCCTTCACCTCTTTTAGACCCCATGGAGCTATTCTCTTATTTTTCACCTTCTTTTTACAATCAAGTATCTTACAAGAGTTGTCTACAAAAATTGTCTCCATTTTTTTCACTCTCCACTTGTGCTTCAAACAACTCAGTCTGGCTTCTGCCACCTCTATTCTGCTGAAATTGTTGCAGGTAAAATCACTGTGGACTTCTTTGCTACAAAATTCAATGGAAATATCTGAGTCCTAGTTTTAGTTTATCTTTGTTCAGAGTTTGATCTGCTCATCAACCTTTCTTTACATTGCACTCTCTTGGGTGGTATGGGAGCTCACCATGCCACACCCGTCTTGCTATGTCCTTCTAATGCCCCCATTGGAATTCCCTTTTGTTTTCCATATGGTTACATCCTCTTCTTATTCTAAACACTTTTCCTCAGTAATCCTATTCATTCTCTGGTTCGTGTCTAGTTTTACATTCTAATAATTTAAACTATATTTCCAGTCTAAATTTCTCCCCTTAGTTTCAGTCCAAATACCCATGTTTCTTTCTACTGAATATCACAATGTGGACGGTAATACTGTACTACTATTAAACACAAGGATCATAGTAATTGAGAGCTCACTGTGGACCAGGCTCTCTGAGAAACCCATTTCGTGAATTATGTCAACTTTATAAGGTAGGTTTAAATATTGTCCCCATTTAAAGATAAGTAAACTGACATTTGGAGATATTTAATAAATTACTCAATACGTACAACTAGAATCCAGATGTGTTATGTTCCCAATCCCACTCTGCTAACCACTTTTCACACTGTTTCTAATGATTACTATGAAGGCTTCTCCCAAAAACTCAAACCCAACAGATCCTAAACTGAAATCTTCCATGTGATTTATTATTGCAACAATTTTCCAAATCTTCATCAGTGCACACGCTCAAGAAACTGGACCTTTTCTCTTATAGGCCACATGTAATAAATCACAAGTCTTATAGCTTCCACTTTCTCAATACCTTAAGAGTAGTACTTTCTCTCCCTCTACACCATTGGAAACACCATTAGCCTTCCCTCCTTGGAATCACTGCAGCAGCTTCCTAACTGGTGTCCCTGTTCCAGTTCATGACCCCTCTAATCCATTTTCCACAATGCAATCTGAGTGATTTTCCAAAGTCAAATCTGATCATGTCACTCCCTTGCTTACCAATGCCATTCCACTGCCTTCAGGATAAAAGCTAAACTCCTTAGTAGGCTGTGCAAGGTCATTCGTGACCTAGCATTTGCCTAAATCTATGGCTTCTTCTATCCGAGCTACTCCCTTCACTCTAAGCTCTAACCACTGGACACTATTTGTAAATCCCCCAAGCAGACTGCTCTTTATTTCAGTTCTAAGATTTAAAAAAGATTCTTTTCTCCTGCCTAACAATTTAATCTTATTCTCACTTTCAATAGGTTAACTGCATCTCATCCTTCACAATTCAGCTTAGATGTAACTTCCTCTTCTAAGCCTTCTGTCTCCCACTATAATCCCCCCTGTGATCTCCCAGAGCACATAGTCATTATCTTGATTGTAGATTTCATCACACTGCGTCTTAATTATCCATTTTTTTTTGCCTGACTCTGTCACTGAACTTCATGTCCCTTCAAGGGTAGGCATCGTGACTTTCTCTTTAGCTTAGTTTTCCCTAGAGGCAGAGCTTGAGAGAAGGATTCAAGTACAATCATTTTGAAGGTGATCTCAGCAAACACTGGTGACAGAGTAAGGAACAGAGACAGAGAAGGGAAAGTCATCAATAAAGAGTTCATGAAGTTCATTACCACTCCAGGTAAGTGGAACTTAATATGCTGAGGCTCTCTGGGAGCGAGCCTAAAATCTGTACCTCAAAGTTACCCCTGCATGGAGAAGAGTTAACATGTTCACACACCAACCAATTGTTGACAAAAAGTCCTGATTGCATTGAAAGTTACAGTTTTAGCACAGAAGGTGCCACATCCTGGGTAACTCCTCAGTCCCAGACAAACCAGAGTAATCACCCTAGCACCAGTTCTCATCAGTTACTGGTCGAAGGCAGCTAAGGGAAAGACAGATGCTGGAGGGGCAGGGGGGTGGCTATTAATTTCCTGACAGTTTTAGCCTGGTGTGTGGACAGCAAAATGAACACCAATGACTCAAAGGCCCCAGGCAAAGAAATGCAGGAGCTGACAGTTGAGGGTTAGGCTACTGTTCACCAGATATGGGTGATGGATATGGATATGGGCCTCTGGGGCATGTGTGGCAGGCTTGTTTACTGGTCTAGTTTGATATTTCATAGTGTCTGCTATACAATAGATGTGCTCAAAACTCTATTAAATAAATGACTTTTTTTTTTAAAGAAAGGAACCAGTTTCTATGACTTGTTCATTGTTCTCTTCTCACCATGAAGCATCATTTTTACTATTTAGAAAGTACTTTCTAGCTATTTTTGAATGAATGAATAATTGAATAAAGTCCTCACTGAGTGAAGCAGATGATCTTCAGGCTTCTTGTAAACTATGAGATTCCCAGATAGATAAATAGATATAGATACAGATGTAAAGAAATCAGTGTGCACTTTCTACCACATCCTCTTCAAACACGTCGCTTTATCATCTCTGCATGGGCACCGTGGAGAGCAAGCACACCCTTTAATCATTCTTAACCAGTCCGTGTTAGGGAAGAGGAATGTTGCAACCTTTTCTCATCAGCCTCACAGCAGAGTAGCTGTGACTAATTGGAGGAAGGCCACCATGACCCAGTTTGGGGGCCCTGTCACTTCAGGAACATTTAAAATCACACCGTGGGATAGTGGAACATAAATTGACTATTGCCACCTGATCTCCACTAATGATGGAAATGTAGAGACAACTCCAGTCTCCAGAGCTATTCCTCCGTGTCGCTTCCCGTGAGCACTTGCTGTATTTTTTTTTCAAAAAGAAAAAGAACTAAAAGTGGAGGTGTGGGTGTGGGAGGGGATGAGTCTTCAAATAGCTCCCTGAAATGCCAAGTGAAACAGGAAGGGCTTGGAGGGAAGGACAAAGGGATTGTGTTTAAAAGAGGGGAAAGTAAATGCATTCAAATTCGGATTTTCAGAACATTTGACGTTAAAAAAAATTTTTTTTTTGGTGAATAGTATAGATAGCATGAGGTCTACTTTACTGGTAGTGATTTTTTTAGGTAGAATTTCTTGATCTCTGAGAAGCTGTTTCTCATACTAACCATATATACTGTATTTGAAAAATCCAGATTTTTATCATAGTAATTTTCTTATTTAAGAACATAGCTCTTTTCTGATGATAAAATTCATTTGTGTGTACAACCAAAGATTTTACTCAGAGGGTTTTTTTAATAAAAAAATTCACTAATAATCTTTAATGCCACAAACAGCATAAATATTATTAGTATTTTTATCTTTCATCTGTCTGTCCAGCTACCTATCATCTCTCTCTCTCTATCTAATCTATCTACCAAACATGGAAGCTATCTTTATAATTTTCTGGTTTAAAATATGCTATGTGGGGTACTCAAAATTTATTTTGGGAGATCCATGTTTAGGCTCCCAGAGAAGTTGCAGGTTATGATTTGCTTTGAACATGAGTGACGTTTCATAATTTGTTCTCAGGTGGGAGGCAAAGATTTGATGATTCCCCTTGGAGAACTCTCTTTGGGATCTGGCCTTCAAAGCATGTAACTCTGTTTGGGGACACAGGCTTGCAGGTACTGACACTGTGAATACAGAAAACAGCAATTTTAGGTCACCTGTCACAAAAATAATCAATTTTTATGTGCCTAATTCTTAATTAGCCAATGTACATAGCACAGATGAGGGAAAATAACATTAAGGATTTCCTCATTTACTGAGGGTTAAAGATTCTTGCAAACAAAGAAATGAAAGCTACCGCACGGATATGTACATACGCATAGGCATATTTTTTACAACATTTGGATTATTCTGTTCAAAAACTTGCAGAATATTTTCCAACTACTGAGATAATATTTTAATTCCTTCAACTTCAAATAACAAAGTTAAAACTTAAGGCCAACTTATGAAATACATTTTTTAAAGTGAACTAGTATAAGTCTACATGAACATAATAATGGTCTACTGATACTTTAGAAACCGCATTCATTCTCTTTACTCTCTTTCAAACGCAGTATCAGTATCTAGGAGGTTTATGTGAAATTCTGTATATAGGTTATGGGATGTAAGATATAAAAAGTAAATCTGGAGTTAATATGGGCCAAGCCTCTCATGAGAGAACTCTGGGCCTATTAAGTTTTTTCCTGAGGTCACAATGCTGGTTAGTGGCAAAAACAGAACTAGTATAAAATTGATTTGATTTTCTATAAGACTTTTTATATTATGTCTCATGACTTTACAGCCAACGGATATATTTATTTTTATGGTAGATTAATATTCTTTATAGATAGATATAAATGAATATAGAAAATGTATATATGCAAATATATCCCTTTAAGAATTTTTGAAGTTCTTATTGAAATAAATATATATGGAAAAGCCTACTGATCAAATAATCCATGTACCCAGACTCCAGATCAAGAAACAATGTGACAGTTTTCTCAGTATCCCAGAAGCCCTTCTGATGCTCAGGAATCCCCTCGCTGTGCTCCCCACACATGTACACAAGAATTCTCCCACTTCCACACCACAGAACAGTTTTGATTCTTTTTAACTGATATATGAATAGGATTTTACTGTCTTAGATTAGGCTCTTGTAACAAAATATTGTAGACTGGATGGCTTATAAACAACAAAATTTATTTCTCACATTTCTGGAAGATGGCAGTCTGAGATCAGGGTGCTAGGATAGTCGGGTTCTGATGAGGGACATTTTCTGGGGTGCAGAATGCCAATGTCTGGTTGCATCCTTACATAACAGACAGTGAGCTACCTAGCTCTCTGGCCTTTTCTTATAAGGACATTAATCTCATTCATGAGGGCTCTACCCTCATGATTTACTTCCAAACGGCCCCACCTCCTAATACTGTCACACTGAGATTAAGGTTTCAACTTATGAATTTTGGGGGACGTGAATATTGAATCTATTGTTCCTTTTGAGTTTGGCATTTTGCTCTACGTTAGAGATGTGGGATTCATATATATATTGTCAATTACAGTGTATCTGATTGCTGTCCATTCGATAGTGCAGAATATGTTATTATGAGAATAAACCAAAGCTTTTTTATCCATTGTGCAGGTGATAGACATTTTAGTAGTTGCAAAATTTAGATTATTATGAAATGTTGTTCTTGTGTCTTGAATGTAGAAGCTGGTGGGAAAAATAGTGGGTTTCTTTGTGTGTGTGAACATGTTTATGCTTTAAATAGGGGAATTGCTAGGTCATTGGGTATGTATAGTTTATCTTTTATAGATTCTTCCAATACTTTTTCAAAGTATTATATCATTTACACTTCCACAGCAGAGTATGAGAGTTAACATGTATTTCTTAACATGCTTGCTAAGACTTAAAATTTTCTCTTTTTTTTAAACTAGTTTCAGTGGTTGTATAGTGATATGGCATTGTAGTTTTAATTTGTACTCTCATGATGACTAAATAAATTAATTGGACATAGACTCATTTGTAAAGAATCTGTTTACTTTTGGCTATTTTTCTATTGGGTTATCTTTTTCTTATGACTTGTAAGAGTTCTTCCTACAAATTGAATGATACCTTTTTCATACCTATGTATTGAAAATAATTCCTAGATCCCCTGTGGGTTGCTGTCTTAAGTGTGTTGTTTGAAGAAAAGAAATTCTTAATCTTAATATAATCCTATTTGTCACTTGTTAACGTTATGGTGAGCATTTTTTATATCTTGAATAAGATGTCTGTTCCTCCTTCAAGGACTTCTTAAGTTCTTTGTAAGTTTATTTATGAATTACATAACAACATAGCTTTATATGGAAAAATTTGTTAGGGGAAAATGGAATAATTTTGGAATAACGTGAATATCTAAAATATAAATGTCCATGAAGAAAAATTTATTGAAAAAATGTGTTCAACATGGAGGGATACATCTTCTTTAGTATATAATTTTTGTCATCTTTGTTGCAACACATTTATTGAGTACCAGCTATGAGCAGCGTGCTGTAATATTTTATCATAAACAATAGATGATTTGGAAAATTATGAACAGTATTTTCTATTAAATATACAAATATTCATATAAGTACTCAAATTACCAGTGGTAACATGAAGGCTCATATGAATTTCACAAATAAAAAAATCAAACGCCAGTATGATGGAATTATATATATTTGAAGTTCTAGTTAAGTTACTCCTAATAGCAATGAATTAATAGTCAGAGAAGTTCCAAACCCTGTGTCCTTACCCTGTGTGCTATTTATTCTATATCGTTCTTGGCCTTGGTCTTGCTCTTACTCTCACTCACCCTGATATTTTATATAAAGCATATAAATAGTCAAACTAAGCCTTTAAAGGACATAGAAGTTAAACATGATAACCAGAAAATCATCTCTTTATTTTCCTATCTGTAGGTAAGTATTAGAACATGATGCATAAGAAACAAGAAGCTCTCAAAATTGGCTTTGGTGAAGATATAAAGAAGTTAAGACAATCAAAAAAATGATTGCTAACTCATCAAAAAAGAAAGTATTTTTAGTCTTGCCCCTTGTTGGACAAGACTCTGCCCGGTAAATCTCATTTAAGGAAATATGTTTCTTGTTTTCCCCAAAAACTAATCAAGTCTTTCTTTTGGTTGTCATTGATTGTCATAATTAGCAAATAACAAATTTCATCAAGTTTTTTGAAATTCTATGCTGTTTTTTTTTAGTAAATATCGTCTTTGATGATGGTCTTACATAACATCTGAAGATAACTTTTACTTTCATTACATTAGTGTACTTTTCTGGGGGAGTGTTTGTGAGGGGGTGCTTAGGAAGATTGTGGTGACACACTCTCGCTCTATATATATGTATGTATTTTCCTCCTTCAAAAATAAAAAGTGTCATGAGTATTTTAAATGGAAATTTCATAAATAATAGTCCAGTGGCAAAATTTTACAGATTTTATTTTGAAAACTGTCTCTCTCAAATGTCTACTGTGGGTCAGGCACTGTGCTAAGCAATAAAGGTTCAGAGGTGAAAATTGTAGCCGTGACTTTTAAGGAATTATAGCTTTATAAGAAGGGCTGCATCTGTATACATATTGCAAATGCATGGATGTGCATGGTGAATGTGTATTAGGTTGCAATGTAAAACTATTGCATCTTATAGGTCAATACAAGTTTGAAAGCCCCAGCTTTCATAGTGGCAGCCAGAATTTATTACTTTAATAATTGTCACCAATTCTCCAGTGTCAAACTAGGAAGGTCAACTATTTAATATAAAACACCTATCAGAACACTTTGAGATTCTCTATTGTTTAGTGCCTAGGTAAAAATCACGGTGCCTGAAAACCAGTATGTGTTCAAAAGAAATACATGTTGCTTGTATAACTTCATATATAAGCTGGAAAAGATTTTTTTTTTTTTTTGGTAGCAAAAATGTTTAATCTCTCCTTAATGTGTGTTTATTTACAAGTACTAAATCTGCAGAACAGTAAAATAGGAAATAGCCGTGTTTATGTACACATCCGCGGTCCGGGCCACCGCCTGGTCGCTGCTTCCACGACAAGCCACGGCCGCGGGGTTGGGGGGAACCTCAGCTCCCACCGTCCGAGGGGGTCACTCTCCTTTTGGGTGCGGGAGTGGGGGGGTTCGGTGGCGTTAAAGAACAGCTAACTGTGGGCTTCGTCTTAAAAATATCTTTCTCTCTAAATATATCTAATCTAGCTCGTGGAGCACCAACGTGAGCCAGCAGATCCTGGGTGGGACGGGACAGCGAGGCCGTGCCTGGGACCCAGCAGGAAAAGATATTTTTTAATGGATAAACTGATTCAGTACTCTATTAGATATTAGTGATTTTTACATGACAAGTGTATTATCCTAGGGGAAGCCCATAAAGTAATCCACCACTTTATAGGCTTATTTTCTATATCTAAGATATAAATATATTAAAATTAACAGAAGAATACCAGCTTAAGGCAACCTCCCTGTATATATAGGATTTGGAGAGGGGTAAGAATTTTGTAATCACATCTTTACTTCTGCATCAATAATACCACCCACTGAATTTCAAACTTATTACACTCTTTATCTGCATTATATTTTAAATTCTGTAAGGACAGGGCCTGTGCTAATAATTTTTACCAATGCTTAGTGTGGTGCTTGGCGTACGGTAGGCACTCAACATGCTTATTGAATTGAATCACATCTTCATTACCTCACAATGACATCAAGTCTTTTTGGAGAAAAAAACATAGAGTGAAAGAGTGAAAGGGGAAACAGAATCACTGGAGGTTTAGAAGAGGAGAAGAACTAAATTTAAGTACAAAGTCAAATTATCTTTCTCTCTTGTTCAGAAGGGTTCACAATTTGGCCCTAATGAGGACTTAGTTCCTCCAGTGACTTAAAGAGAAGGGGAGGCTGTCCCTGAGAAAGGCAGAGTCTTGTACCCAGTCAGATGCTGTGTTCAGAGTGTCAGTACTAAGCTGGTCTGTTTTCCAAATGGTTGGGCTACAGTCACTTTAGGTTAAGTTGTGCCAATTAAGTTTTAATTGTCCTTATAGCCATTCATTGTGTTTATAGAAATAAGACTGTGGCTTTGCTATTTTTAGCCTTGAACCCAGGATAGAATTGTACCCTTGGGCTCCCAGTGACTCAGAAGCCCTGTCTGTTTTTCAGTTCTGCAATAACAGATGAGAAATAATGGCCCAGAAAGTCCACCCTTTGTTAAAACAGCTCAAGGCTGCCTTGATCTGCAAGTCACTGACTGACTTGGCACCCTTTGCCACGGGACTCGCCAGAGGGTCATGGCCATTAACCCACATTAGCTCCCAGAAAGTAGTTTTATGAAGGCATTTGCTCTCCCATTATAAAGCCAATGGCAAAGTTGTGCATATTGAGCAGATTACCTGATATAAAATACACGAGTCTCTAATATTCTAATACAATAACTTTTAAAGGCTACTTTTTTCATGGCATAGAAATCAAATTGAAAAACGTAGATTTCTCCTTTATCTTCAGAAAGTTAATATAAATAGGGTGCAAACAAAGAAGCTTTCCCTTGTACCACATGTGCTAATTTTTAGAGAGGTTTGCCAAGTAATTTGCATTCAATTCTTTATTTTATTTATTTATTTTTGAGACAGAGTCTCACTTTGTTGCCCAGGCTAGAGTGAGTGCCGTGGCGTCAGCCTAGCTCACAGCAACCTCAGACTCCTGGGCTTAAGCGATCCTACTGCCTCAGCCTCCTGAGTAGCTGGGACTACAAGGCATGCGCCACTATGCCTGGCTAATTTTTTCTATATAGATTTTTAGTTGGCCATATAATTTCTTTCTATTTTTAGTAGAGACAGGGTCTCGCTTTTGCTCAGGCTGGTCTCGAACTCCCGACCTCGAGCGATCCACCCGCCTTGGCCTCCCAGAGTGCTAAGATTACAGGCGTGAGCCACTGCGCCCAGCCTCAATTCTTTAGATCCATTCTTTACCCTTCCTCACCACGAAGTGTGCCTCACGAGGCTGACCTCTCTGGCCCTCACTATCTGGGTTTTTTTCCTGCCCCCTAGTTTCTGTTTGGTTTGGCTAATTAGGTGCTTTAAATAGGAGAAGAGAGAATTCTGGCTACCTATTCCCACCCTCCCTCCTTGACTGGCCCCTGTTAGCCATTGGCTGTATTTCCCTAAAGCCACAGCTCCTGTGTAGTGGCTTCTGTTCCACAGCCCTTTCTATGTCCTGCAACTGTTCCTTCCTCTTGTGATTTTATAACTAGGGCTGTGTGGTAGGACTAATAATGACCCCCCCCAGAGATGTCCATGTTCTAATTCCTGCAAACTGTGACTACGATACCTTATGTGGTCAAAGTGACCTTGCAGGCATGATTAAGCATCTGGAGATGAGGACATTATCCCGGCTTATCTGGGTGGGCCCAATATAATCACAAGGGTCCCTATAAGTGGAAGGCGACATAAGAGTTAGAGCACTCCCCACCGCTTTGCTAAAATGGTAGCAAGAATGAGCTCACAGAGACTAGACTGGGGAAACTATTTGATTGTGTACTGATCCAACACCCTAAGAGACAAAGGGCAACTCCAGGTCTGGAATTTTTCACATAATTGAAGACTACTTCTTTGGAAACAGAGTTCTGAAAGCAGTATGGGTAATATTGAATATTGGTTGGTCATTATACAAGATAGGGAATAAAAGAGTCACAAAATCCCTTGATTTATCTCCATTAATAGGTATTCTAAAATTTCTCTCACTGCAAAGAAAAGAACCAAAGTGAGGTCAAAATCAAAGAAAGAAAGCATCCTCGCATTTGACAGATCCTAAAGCATTAGCAGAAAGGTAAAGTATTTCAGAGTTTTACTTCCAAATCCTGAAACACTACGAGGCACTGGGGAAAGAACAATGCTCAGATGACTTTTCCCTGATCTGCCATTAACTAGCTGTGCGACCTTTGGTAGTTCACTGAGCATTGAAAAATACAGCAGAGCTTAGGTCTAGGTCATTTCCCTGTCTCCTACACATTTGACAAAAATTCATAGTGACAAAGCATAGAGATAGCAATTTTTGACATAATCCCCAAAGACCGCATCATTTGGTTAATTTAATTTGACCTTCATCGCAGACATACATTGTTGCTACTCATCAGAATAATGTGGAGATTTAAAAAAAAAGGGATGAAGGCCACACAATGAAATCTGCACTGAGCCAAAGAGAAAGGCACTGAGTCAGACAGCAGACAAGGCCTAAGTGAAAACTATATTTTTATATTTCTGAAAGGTGAGAAATAGATGTTTATATTGGGTATAGGAAGACATGAGGCACCAAGAGACTGACAGGCAGAGGAAGGTTAGGGCAGCTGTGTTGTGAAGGATTATAATACTTTATTCTTTCAAGAATTTCAAAAGACTTCAGGTAAATATGATATCATCTCCGGAGTAAGGCTAATCAACTCCCTATGTTTTCAAGCTTTAGGGGTGCAAAGTAGGGTTCCTTGGCCTTAAAATTAACTAATCTAAAGTGTAATATTTTTTTCAATGAGAGATATGGATTTTCCAATCTAGAGTTTAAAAGAGAGTTTGCAATGCAAATATTCCCTAAAAATAAAATATTATGAACATTCGGGTGCACCCCAATGTTTATAGCAGCACAATTCACAACCACAAAGATGTGGAAACAACCCAAGTGCCCATCAATACATGAGTGGATTAATAAAATGTGGTATATGTATACCATGGAGTATTACTCAGCTATAAGAAATAATGGTGATATAGAATCTCTTATGTTCTCCTGGATAGAGTTGGAACCCATTTTAATAAGTGAAGTATCCCAAGAATGGCAAAATAAGCACCACATGTACTCACCAGCAAATTGGTTTCCCTGATCATCACCTAAGTGCACATTTGGGAATAATACTAATCGGGTGTTGGGGGGGGTTGGGTGTATATCTATAAAACGAGTGCGATGCACACTGTCTGCGGAATGGACACGCTTGAAGCTCTGCCTGTGGGGGGGCGGTGGCGGGGCATGGGCAATATACATAACCTAAACTTTTATACCCCCATAATATGCTGAAATAAAAAAAATAAATAAAATAAAATAAAATATCATGATGTAGAGTCACTTTAAGGCATATGTATGACTACTGCTGGATTCTGTTGGGAGAGCTGATTTGGTGGTGTGGGAGGAGCATGGCAGCTCCTCCCACAGGAGACATTGGAGTGAGGGAGAGAGCTTTTGACTGTTTGTTGAGTGTTGTTGCTACATGGGGTGGCATTATCAAATCTAATTTACAGCTATGAAAATGGAAGCTTCTGAAAGATGAGTTGACAACTGGCAAACAACTGGTAAATGGTACATTTGTGATCCCGACTCTGTCTGGCACCAGAGTCCATATTAAATCACACCAAAAGTCTTGAGGTAGAGAAGGCTGAAACTTTGTTTACTTCGTAATATTTCTACCTTCCTTGTCTACTCCCTCCCCCAAATGCATCTCTTAATTCTTTTGAAGTGAAGAATATCACCGTGCAAAACACAGTCACACAGCTCTCTGAAATAAAGCTCACTGAAATGGAATTTTGGAAAATAAGATAAGAGAGGTCACAATTTTTAAAACAAACAGTACATCCAGACCACTGAGATGCCACCATAGATTAGAATGCAGCATTTTTATTGTAAAAGTCCACATGTTAGGCAGTTCCCTTTGTGAAAAGGTTTTCAAATACATAGACAGGGAGCAGCTGATAATTAAGAATTAGATTATATATAATATATATTCATATTGCCAATACTATGCACACATTGGAAAGCTAGCTTTTTTTAGTGTCCTCATTACAGAACACAGTTCAAGTTGACAATAACAACATGTTTCTCACCATTGGAATTTGTCAACAACTCTCCCAAAGAGTCAACATTTAATATCTTGACAATTCAAAACAAGAAAATAATTCATTCTATTTACATTTGCTTGAGGTTACATACTAGAGCACTGATATATTAAACGTTTGTAAAACTGGCAGCTAAATGTGTTTCAAGATTCATCCAGATGACGATGGGATGATGACTTCACATGGTTTTATATTAACAATGCTACTCTCTCATCTTTTCTACTCTTTTTAGATTATCTATAAAGTTATACTAGCTGTGATCAAATTCTAACTTAGAGCAGTAACTGCCATAGAAAAGAATAAATGACAAAGGGTGCTATTTTAGAAAAATAAGAATTCAGGACAAAAACAAGAAGATGGTGCTCAACCCATCATGTTTGAAGTTTGGGGAAACCACTTCACTGGATTACAATATAGGCTAATGAGGCCACATTCATAGGCTCAACCTCTATAAACTATTCATTTATTTTTTTTTTTTCAGTTTTTCATTTAACCTTCAGTACTTTATTTTTTCTTCACAGAGCATAGAATACTACATTCTGAATACCACTCAGGTATGAAACTTGCTTATTCCTGTTACAAGTTTACAAATGAAATTGTGGATGGGTCAGAACTGACTCATCTCCAAACCTGGAAAAATAATACACAAACTCTAATTATACCTTAGCAGAGTCATCTCTGTACACAAACACAGGACGTATTGTTTTGAAAGGAGTATGGAATTTGCCTAAAATAAATTTTTGAAGATGAACATAAATAGCCAGAGTTCTTTGGATCCTTCTGGTTATTTTTACAAGATCAAGTATCACTTGACAATGTCTACGTGAAAAGATGAATCACTGGTTCCAGGCCGGCACAGAGAGATTCATCAGAAGCATATGAGGGCAATTCACTTTTGAGCACTATGTGCCAGGCACTATGCAAAGTGCAGAGGACCCAAAGAAGAAATGACAAGGATTCTGCCCACAAGGCACTCACAATCACTAGAAGCAGATCTTGAGATGGAGAATAAGTTCTGTCATCCTAAAAGGAAGAAAAGATAGCGGCAAGCACATACGATTACTTTATACTCTAGTTATGAAACTGGGCATATTTAGAGGTGGCAAATGTTGATTATTCAGTCTACATTTTACTTAAAGTGTTGTAATATGTCATACAAGGAAAATAATACGCTGTTTGAATCTTCATGCACGAGGGAGAAGGCAATGAAAACCCCTCTCTCCAATTCCAAACTCATATCCTTTTAATTACATTCGTGATTCTTTTGTAGCCCAAGGACACAAAATAAAAGACAATACTTTATGATGATAACTTCAATCCATTTATTTTGGCTCTAAAGAGATGCATGCATTAAACTTGAGGCATTCTAAGTTATTGAAATATTTACATCATTGTACATGTGAATGTAGAGGAAATTTTCTTCCTCTCTTGGGATAATGATGTGATAGATTTATAGTCTAGTCTTTTATATTTAAAATGAGTTTTGACTTTTCTCAAATGAGGGAGGTATTCTATTGGGATCAGATTTACCACACCTTGACCCCAAGTGAACACAGGGTACAGTTTGGGACCTTTTTTGCTAACTGTACTATGAATCAAGTAAGGATACCACCACTGTGATTAGTCAGGGCTTTCATTATTTCAGTTGCTGTAGCTGAAAAATATCTTGTTTGGTTTCAATGTTCTTGCTCTAATTTGACTTTGCCTTGCAGGTTTGAAACACAGCACACACTGAAGTTCAAATTACACTAACCAAAGGAGAGCTGGGCACAAACAATATGACATTATACAATTTACCAGGTTTGGACATAGAAACAAATTCAGATCATTATCAACTACATAGGGGATTATTTAAGTGGACTTAGAATAGACATCTTCTCTCCATGAGATTCAATGAATAAGACCCATATCAATAAAACCCATACCTCTTTACAGGTAGAGGTAGGAGACCCAATAAACCAGATTGAACAGGCAGAAGGCAGTGGGAAAGAAGATCCGAGCGTAGGAGTCCATTTTGGCAATACGGATGTGTATCCTCCCATGTCTCCAAGCTCCTGTTCGGCAATCTTCAAAACAGCAGAAAAAACTGGCACAGTCCTTGCCATCCAGGCACTCATAGCCATACTCTTCATCTCTCTCTTGAAGGTGCGTGGCATTGTTCATTTGAATGGTTGCTGATCTTGGGCGGATATCAATGGTAGGAGCCTGAGACAGGGGTAGGGAAAGAGAGGGATCAGTTATACTTGAGAAATCTTAGACTATTTCTCCACAATGTCACCAATGTGATGATGAATCTGAAAATGGGCACTCAGGAAATTGCTATGACATCATGATCTACAATGGTAAAATTGAACTCAGAAAGATAGCACAGTGGCAGGTTTCAAATTTTGAGCTTAAGCAGTGCAGCTGAAAATAATATCATCAAGCTAATAGCTATAGCAAGAAGATTAAACACCAAAAGAACTCAAAGTTTTAAAGATTTAAATCAAGCTGCTACATGGAATCTTATTCTATTAACTATTAGATGTGAAGTTGGTTACATGAAGGCATTTAATGGTGCTGCATGTGAGTGGAGCAGAGAAATAAAAATGCATCAATTCTGAAATCAAATTTTTTGTCATGCTTACTTATAGACAAATAGAAAATCCCATTACAATGAGCAAATGTATTAAATGCTGTTAATAGAAAATGTTAGCATCTATATAAACATAGAAGTTTCCTGATATTATATTACAAAGGGAGAGCATATATTTTAAGGGAATATGATACTTTGTGTAACATTCACCATCTGTAAGCTTAAGCATGTCAGCGATGTTTACCTATAGGTGAATGACAATTCAGAAAAGAATGTTACTACCTGTCAAATTCTTCTTGGCATTTGAGAAGAATCTAGTACCAATTGATTATGTGTTCCTCTAATCTTTGCTGCCAACCCAATTATAAAATTGTTATAAAACAAAATGATACATTTAATGTTAATTTGCATGAGTTAATTTTAGGATAATATAAACACAAATCCTAATTTCTCCAAATCAGCTATCAGAATAAAATAGAAATCTCTTTTCCATGTTTTATGATAGAGCCAACAGGCCCAGTGATCACTCTGGAAGGAAGGCATGACTATTTTAGCTTAAAGTCTTTTAAAGAGAATATTGTTCTTATAGAATTTAGAAGTAGAGTTCATATAGAGATTATTACGTTTTAAAACAATCATAAAACAATCCCATTTTTGAATTAGGATTTACAGAGTAAAATTTTAGTTTTAAAAGGGCATAAATATGGTAGGTATAGCCAGTAAACTGGATCCCATCTTCATCTGAGAAGAGAGAGCCAGTTTTGGCTTTGATGATTATGATTGCCCCTTTGCCTCTGATATTTTATAGGGCTTATAGCTTTTGAGCTTGAGGTAAGAACAAAACCTGTGTGAATTAGTGTATGGTTGCTGAATCAATTCTAGAAATCTATCGTACTTTCTCCAACTTAAATGTGTTATCTCTAGTAAAATGCTTAAATGTCTACTTATAAAAAAAACCAAAACACCATGTAAGCATTAATAGTTAAATTCAGCAGATGCATGCAGGTGAATTTCCATTCCAAAAACATTATACCTTGAAGGAAAACATCCGAAGAAGCTTTGGGTTTGTAGACAGAAAAGAGAATTGCATTTTTTTTTTTAATAAAAGGGAAGAAAAAGGAAAAGAAAAAAAAAGAGAGAGAGACAAAATAAGATAAATTAAAAATACATTTTGAAAACATAGTAAGTGAAATGAACTAAAATTATAAACACAGAAGGAGAGTTCTGAGCTTGGGATAAATGAAGTATAGGCTGAAAGTTGCAAAATGGAATTTTGTGATTACTAGTGAAATCTTTAATAAATTAATCTACAATTATTTGACTGAAAAAGCCAATGTTGTTCAATTGTGAGGAAGCTTTCTCTTGCCTGGTTCTCCTCCATAGAAATACTGTAATTTTATTTTCTAATTATCATCAAGGAGGCCTTAATAGGCAAGTCTTGACACAATTAGCCAAAGGGCATATTAAATAGGACAATGAAATTTCAGCTTCTCATTCCCAGTTTAGGTTCTTGCTAGTTCTAATAAATCACCTAATTGGCTTAAAAGGGAAAATGCATGAAACTCTCAGGTGATTTCATTTTCTTAGCTTCTTTAACCCCCATTTCGTCTGGCTTCTTTTCTTCTGCCATTTCCATGTCCCTGGATTAACAAATCCAACTGTTTCTATCTCTACAACCAAATCCACTTGCAATGACATAGCTGACAGAGTAAGAGGCTTCTTCAGACCTTGTTTGAAAATCAGTCCTCACATCCTTGTTGCAGTTGGCAGCTAATAATGCCGACTGTCAACAGAACCACCTTCTACAGGGAGAATACAATGGAAAGTGAAGGAGAGGGAGCAAAAAAAAACCAACACAAGGAAAATAAACAAGGATAGAGAAAATGGAAAGACAGAGAGAAGCAAAACAGACGGGAAGGGAAGGACTGCATAAAGCATAGTAAATATTTGAGAAATTAAAGACAAGCATTTCTTTTTTTATTAACTATCAAGAATAATGCTGATTCTTTCTTTACCTGTTATAAAGTCTTACGTTCAAATAAACATGTGCCACTTGTAGAATGTCACTGAGGTTGCTGGAGATTCATCAGGATACAACTTAGAATCAGCTAAATTCCCTCTTTATAATTCAGCCTCTGAAGTCCATGGATCTGATAGCTAGACATTATTATGGCTCTCGTGGCCCTTAGAGCAGAAGACCAGGAAAGGCTATAAATCCAGGAGGGTTGAGTGATTCCCTTTAACCCATCTTGGATAGGAGTAGTCCCTAACTTTCATGGGGTTCCTATGAGCTAGCCACTGTGTTCAGGTGGGTAGATGTGTAGCTATATTCTCTCCTCAACACCCACAATAAAAAGCCATTGCTTTAGGCATTTATGTTTGTGTCTCATCCTCTCTATTTAAAGTTTAGTGGCAAGCAGAAGTCATCCTACCTGTTTCCAAATCACACAAACAATGAAACTAATCCATGTTGTTAACTGTATAAATCAACATCAACCATTATCATCAATGACTAATGTTAAGGCCTTTTATATGTAGGGTACTATGTAATTATTTTTTACTTCCATTACCACATTTATTTCTCACAGCCCCACAAGACATGTATTCTTAATAATATTCATTTTATATATAAGAAAACAAAGACACAGGGAAGCTAAGTAACTTGCCCAAACAGCAGGTTAGCCATTTGTTTTAAAAACAAAAAGGTACATTTTGAGCATGAAATCACTAGAAGTCCTCTGATGACAACACACACACTCACACACACACACACACACACACATTAAATATTTGCCAAAGTGTAGTGATCCTTGAAATTTCAAGAACCTTGTGACTTCCTTGGGGAATGCCTTGGATGAAAGTTTTAATTTAAAACATCAGTAACTTAAAAATATTATAGTAAGGAGGCAGAAAGATAAAAATCAATGAAACCTTGAATGATAGCAACTGGAAAATAGATGCATTTCTCAACAATGATTTTAATCCCCACAAAACAGAGAGAGCAAGTAATTACATTTGCATAAGAAGTCTGACTTAGAGAATCGGGTCTCTCTCAAGAAACTAGTGACCATAAGTGAACCCTAATGGCTTTGCCAAACTCACACATTCTGTTTTCCTCTTGGAGACTAAAGTGCTGAGCCTTAGCCTGCAGATAGTTTAACCAAACCAAACCTACATGGTCTATCTACATAAAAATTTCAGTGGTCCCAATGGGAAATGATACATACAGGGTTTTTCTTCTTTTTGTCTTTGTCCTTGCTTGGTTTCCGGTTGCTGACGAAGTAATGCAAGGTGCCATACTCCACCAAAGCAGAGAAGACAAAGATGAAGCAAACAGATACGAAGAGATCCATCGCTGTGACATAGGAGACCTTGGGGAGCGATTTCCGGGCAATGGTGCTGAGCGTGGTCATTGTCAGGACAGTGGTGATGCCTGAAGAGGAGCACAATAAAACAGACTGTGTGATCTTACCAGCGAGTTGGGTAACTGAGTCACTACTGAGACGAAACTGGTTTTGCGACTTCTGATAAGCAGGGTCAGCAGTGGGAACGAAGGCATAACTGGAATTAATTCACTCTGTCCACAAATATTTATTGCTGTCTTTTATCTACCAGTTACTGTCATAAGTACTGAATATGTACTGGGGGAATATAATAGATTTTGTAATGGCCCTTATGTGCCTTATATTTTAGTGAGAGAGACACTCTATGAATCAAGCCAGTAAGAAAAGTATAATTTCAAATTGTGGTCTGTGCTTAGGAAGGCCTGTTTGAGGAGCTGATGCTTAATGTGAAGCTTAAAATATCAGAAGACACCAACTTTTTGACTATTAATAAATTAATGGAAGGTTCTGAGGAAGGGAAGCCTTGCCTGTTTTAAAATTTCTAGAATGCCTGGCATCTGGGGAGACACAGGGGATCAAGGTGATGTTGGTGAAATAGAAGTTTTCTTAGGCGGTGCATGCAAATAGGTTTGCATTGTATTCAAAATGCAAGAGGAAATCACTCAAGGGTGTTAAACAAGGTGAGTTGTATGTAAGTAACAGGGTCTCATGAATTCTTTAAATTACAAGATGAAAATAAATATCTCAGAAGTAACATAATAACTAATGTTTATTGAAAACTTCCTTATGCTAGGCATGATGATTAGCACTATGTGTATATTGTTTCTTTGAATCTTCACAGCAGATATTTTCATTCTGATTTTATAAATGAGGAAAATGAGGCCAAAGGACAAGCAACACCATTAAGTAGCAGAAGAAGAATTGAAAACAGAAATTAAATGTCTGATTCCAAAACCCTTCTTTTACTCATTGTACAACAGTACCCAGGCAAACCAGCCCTCCAATGGTTGTTTAGTGACAGAGAACACAGTTAAGACAACCTATATGCGTTGATCAGGAGCTCTTCTAGTATAAAAGCTGTGCTATTTATAGCAAAGGCAACATAGATACAGTATTCAAACAGGCTCTAGCTCTTGCTGTATAGGAACTTGAGTCATCTTTTCATTGTCTGAACCTCAGTTTTCTCCTCTTTTGGACAAACTCTTTGAAGGCTCACCCATTTTTTCATTCTATGATTCTAGTTAAGCATCTCTTATCATAGCTGGAAGCATCTTTTTGTACTCCAAAAGCAGTAACTTCATGCCTTTACCATCTCCAGGTTTATAATTTATATTCCTCATGGGGGGATAAAAGTTTCCATTATTTAATGATGTGTAATTATGACTCTTACTGCTGACCAAGAGACTTGTAGGAGACAATCAGATTCCACTGTCTTCAATGGAGGTGCTAGGGAAACATAGAAGGAATCAGGAACAGAAACTTGGAGAACAATGAGGGACGAGGAAGCTACAGAAAAGGACAGCAGCATCATACAGGAAAAGAGAAGGAGCTTTGGTTCTCTAAGGCAGAAGCTTAGGTTACTGGTATAACATGCTTAGAAGATGACTGAATGAAGCCAAAATACTCTTGAAGAAGGGGTAAGATAAAAATCGGGATCTTTCTTCTTAATCACTAAAGTCTTCGTCATAAACATTTTTAAAAGGTTTAGCTATAGTTCCAAGACCATGTGGTTCTCTTGAGTCACTTAATTTTAGCATAATATCAAATTTTCCTAAATACATACTGTGTTATGAAATTCCAGAGGGGGAAAGACTAGTGTTGGCCCTTAGTAAAGGAAAGGGGTGATGGGTAACTATAGTTATCAATGTCATAGCCCCTTTTCTATATTATTATTGATTATGTAATAATCCATCTCCCATTCTAGTCTACATATTCTGTGACAACCAGCATCTGTCTTGATGACTGTAATCCCACAGTAGAGCATCACGCCGGGGGACTCAATAAATGTCAAATGAATATGTGAAACAATGAATCGATGACTATCGTATATGTAAAAGACCAATAGGCTCAACCTACATTAGAGAATAGGAATTCATATTTATGACTTGTGGGAGATAGTTTTAATTGCAAATAACAGTTCCTAACTTTTATTGATCTTTCCCTTTGGCCAGGTCCGGTGTCAAGCACTATAAAATCCTCATAGTTATCCTATGATGTAAGCACTATTATCCATTTGTTTATAGGTGAAAAACACTGAGCGCAGAAAGAATAAAAACTTGTCCAAATTAGTATGTGGTAGGGATGAGACACAAACTTAGGCAGCCTGACTTCAAATGCTATTCTCTGAACCACACTGTTTTATTTCCATAAATATATGGAAAGATATCCATGCAGAAGGAAGCAGCAGGCAGTTGGGAGCCAGTGTAGATTCCTGATGTGGGTCTGGGTATCTTCTATGTCGTCATGGTGGATTCTTAGGAAGGTTCAAGTTCCTTATCAACAAACTGGGGTTGAGGAGGTGATCGAGGAACCTCATAAGGCTCTTGTGAGGGTTAACTTAAATCACATGCACAGAATGCCAACACTCTGTGACACCTCAATAAATGTTAGATATTGGTGTCATTTATTTTAGAGAAGAAAGGTCTATTTCTTAAACTAAAAAAAAAAAAAAGCTTCAATTAGGTTGATTATGCATTAATTGATGTAGAAGTTCTTGGTTGTACCTAATCACAGCTGGTATTTTTGTGGAGAAGTGAAATACTAAATTGGCACCTCCGCCTTCATTTTGCAATCAGGCCTCAGGCCACATTTGACCTATAACCAGCGAAAATGTCAGTGTTTATGTAGATACCAGAGATGAGTTCGTTTTTAAAAATCTGGCATGTGATAATTTTGGCAAAACAAATTCTGACATGTAAGTTAAACACTGATGTAGCAAATTGGAAGATGTTATTTAGGCTACATGGAAGTTCATCAGCACCATGTAAAAGTGGAATCTTGAAGAATTTCTTCATAATATTTTCAGAGTTCTGCCTTGGAGCCACAAGGAAGAAAACTGCTATGACATCAAGAATGAGTAGAGAAGTGGTGGTTTTAACTGAGTCACCAACCAACAATAACATAGCTTGATATGGTTTTTAAATCCAGGTTTGCTAAGCAAAGAAATGAAACGTCTCTTAACTGGGGTAGATGAAAAATATCCATAACTTTTACCAATTCCTCTGGTCTTTGCATGAAGCGAGCTCCTTGGGAATGTTACCGCAAATCAGTTGGGTGAAAAATACCAACTGGTATTTTCATCACTTCATCCATTGCCACTGCACCAGGAATAAACCTCCCTGACTACCACCTGTGTACCAAGCTACACTAAACTGTTACAAGCTCCAAGATGAGGGTTTCCCATACTCTGGTGCTCTGTGCTCAGAAATCAGCCAGACTCTCTGAGCCATGTGGACCTATTTATCCCACTCATTAAACAACTTGGCCCTAACTGTTCCATGTCAAGAAGCTTAAAGTCTGCAGGTGTTTAAGGTTACCTGATTTAAATCTTGATTGTAAACCTTGGAGAGAGTAATGGGCCTCTCACTGAAATCTAGAGCAGTGTTCTAAAAGGTGACTGCACATTCAAATTAGCTGGGGATTTTTTGTTCTTAATCCCAACACCTAGGCCATGCTCTAGAAAACTTAAATACGCAACTCTTGGGGTTTGACTAAGGCATCTGTACTTTTAAAAGTCTCCTAGTCTGCAGTGAACTGTGATCAGGCCACTGCACTCTAGCCTGAGGGACAAGAGGCCCTGCCTCAAATAAATAAATAAATAAAGTCTCCTAGTGAATGAGTGATTTAAATGTACAATTAAATTGAAGAAGCGCTGATCTAGAGAAGCGAGACAGGAAAGTTAAAGTAGAAAAGCTGGCTCAGCTGTGCTTCTCACTGTACCCACAACTGGCCTTCAACAAAGCCTCCCGCCGCCCAGAGCAAACCTGTGTCCCATTAGCCAAGGTACAAATGATCAACAAGTAGAAGCACCTGCTACTTATTTACTCCCGAGGGGCCTCTCCCTCATTCTTTAACTTACACACCTTGATTCCTTCTGACAACATGGCTTTTTGCCAACGAACACCTATTTAATGAGTGAATTGAGCTACCCGAGTGATCATGAGAGATATTTTGACCAGCAGGAGTCCTGGCTTCCAGAGGAGAGATTGATTTGAAATCTTTTCCTTAAAATGTTTTTGGGAAGAGGGTGGTTTGGAATGCATTAATTCATTTGTTCCATCCATTCACAAGTGTATACATTAATTGAACAATCATCGAGGTCCCATCTACGTGCCAGGCACTATACTGGAGATGAAAAGACACTGACACTCTGACATGAGAGACAGACACGCAAGCATGTAATGCAACACAGTCTACTCACAGTGACAAGTAATAGTCCTAAAGTAAGAGGCTCAACATATTTTGGGTTTGTTTCAGCATGTAGCATTAGACAAGATATTTTAATTGTTGAATAGGACTTGTAACACAAAGTACTGCATGTAACAGGAAAAATCAAAATAACTTCATTTTGAAACAGATGGGGAACTAAATTAGGTTTGGAAGAGGACAGATATGCAAATGATGTCTTTTTTTCCCCCAGTAATCACTTCTGCCCTCAGTTTAATAACCTAGTACAGATCATTTTGTCAGAAAATGACTATAGTAGCCAACATTTCTGAGGCTTTACTCTGTTCTATGTGCTTTGCATAGAATACTTTATTTAACCCTAATAGAACTGCACAAGTGCATACAGGAATTGGTATATATTTTCTTTTGTTCGAGGAAACTGTGATTTGGAGAGATTAAACGGAATTCCAAGGTTATACTATATATGTAACTTGAAACCCAGATTTGTTGGACTTCAAAACTGAGTTCTTAACTATTACGTGATTCCGCCTCTCTAGCCAGAGTTAGCAAGTGATGTTTTTAGGTTTAGGTTTGACACAGCTGATGAAAGGGCAGTGTGAATTTATAATTCATCTTTCACTAGCCTTATTTTTAGTTATGTCTTTAAAAAATCGTATATGTCCGTGGCTTTGTTTTAGTCTACGTGAGACTTCTTCTTCGTGTGAAGAAAACGATGTGAAAATCCAACACAAATATCACTACATATAATAGGCAGAGCAAATTGTAAATAATTAGAGGGGCTTTTCCCCTCAAAATTTCACAGTTAAATGTGTTTTCCCCAAAATAATCTTTTCAATGACTCTTCTGTAAAGACTGAATTACTTCAAACGTCATCGCAATAATTAGGCATGTTGGAATTAGCCAACTGCTAGTGATGTGCTGAGAAATATGCTACAATTGACTCTCTAGAAAAAAGAAGGCCCCGAGCTTTAATGTTTACCTATCTTCATGTTGTTAACATTTCCAGTTTGGCCCATTTCAAACTACTAAAGTGACATCTTTGAACACAGAGTTGGGAAAGGATAAACACAATCAGCTTTCACAAGCTGATGGGAGCATTTTCAGCATATTATTGCCCAGAGGGTAAAACAAATAAATCTGCTAAAATTAAAAGTATTTTTATAGTTAAATTTATTAAGAAAACTCACGAAAGAAAATCTATTGAGGTAATCAAGGAAAACAGAACCACAGAACTAGGAATCTTGAAACACTATTTTTTATAAATACGGTAGCTTTCTTTAAAATGAAACATATGGCATTTCTATGTAACTGCTGGTTGAATTTAAAACATATCAACTTAGAAAGGGAAATAAGGATTACTTGTTTTGGGGACTTATCTTGGGACGTTACAACATGAAAAAGTATGTCTCACCTAAAGATGTTCTGGCTGGAACGGCATCCTTATTGATCCAGAAAGACACCCAGGATAGGACGACGATGAGTGTGCAGGGGATGTAGGTCTGGATGGTGAAGTAGCCCATTCTCCTGCTCAGGTCGAAGTAGACAGACATGACCACATAATCTCCTGGAACAGAATGAAGACAGCACCACACAAGCCCTTATCAAAAACTGGAAACATTTGAAAATAATCATGTATTCAATGCTCACAGGCACCCATTTAAATTAAGAGCTCTATGTAAGAGCTGTATTTTAAACTATTTTCTACTCACTTGGGTTAAAAACAGAAACAAAACAAATAAAAACTAACCTGAACTGAATCCTGATCCTTTTAGAAGCAATGTGACTACTGGATAGAAGGAAACATTTTTTAGCATATTGGTCAAATTTTCCTTTTTCAGATGATTTTTGACCTTCCCTTCCTACTTGATACAGACAGTATAATTTTTTGTGTGTGGTGGAGAGGGCAGGGCACAGTATCTCTACACTAATGCCTGTCTTGCCTGCAATACATTCCAACTTTTGGAATATGTTCCTATTTTTCTTAGGGTCTTCATCTATACAAACCCTGGAGGAGTGCCCTGGTGCTTGACACTAGAAATGAATGTTTTCCTCAGAATTTATAACCAAATTCTTATGATGAAACCTTTTTTTCATATCTTCATTAAATCATATGGTTTTCCTTTACAGCAGGTACTTTAATTTGCAAGTGTTCATTCATTTGTATGGTGATTTCTGTGTGCTAATCTCTCTCTCTCCAATTGACCTTTAACTGCATAAGTCCACAAACAGTTCCTATTTTATCTCACCATCACACAAACAGTATTTAGCATCCTTTTGACTTCAAATAGACATGCAGCAACATTTGTTGAATAAATGAAAAAAAAAAAGAATGAATGTCTTCATAAATTTTACACGTAAAGGAAAAAAAAAACCCTAAAAATCAATAAAGTATATTATGTAACATTTGAGTTAAAAAAAAGAAATTTATGTAAATAATCCAGAGAATATACTAATAAAAAGTACTAGAAAAATCAAACAGTAACCATATATTGGGGCATGAGAACAATTTATTGTGACACAATTTGAAGTCTCTGATTTTTTTAAAATCATGCTGCATGAGTTGCTTTTAAAATTCTATGTCCTTCATTTTCTATCATTCCAAGTGAAATTTTAAAACATTTTAATTTTTAAAATTAGAAAATATACTGTGGAAACACATCCCAGTTACTATATATTTATGTTTTCTTTATAACTCTTAGAGAACATCAGTTTCGAAGACTATATCTGCACTGGCAATGTGAGTTTACATAAGACGACTTTTCAAACGTTGCTACTTTTTAAAATTAAATTATATTTTGTCCTGAAATATATAGATAATTAAATCCAAATCATATGTTTTAGCTTAACTATTTGGTTTTATTCCTGTGTTTCTCTACTTGGCTGATTTAATCTGATTTGAAAATAAAATGCCCTGGAAGCCTGATTCAGAAAGGACTGCCTTAGCATGGTGAGTTGTTACTAATACTCAGTCTGGTTTTTCCTTCCCACACTCAAGCTCAACCCCATATGCTTCAAAAATTCTGAGACAGAACGTCTTTCATTGGCTCTTCCTCCAAGGAGTAAAGACTCTCCCCTAACCTTGCGATGTTTCCTAAGTGAGATTTTGAAAACCTCTCACCACTGCTTTTTGGTAGATTGGCATGCTATTACTTTTCTAAATCAGGCCTGATTGAGGCAGTGATCCTGGCCTAGCACTGACTGGAGAATTAGTCTTCTCATGGGAATCAGTTCCCTCCCAGAGATCAATGAGTAGCAATTATTTAGCAATTATGCCTGAAAATTTGAAGGTAGAAAATTTTTATATCAACGGTGATAGATTTTAGTTAGTTCCCAGAGCTTATGCTTCTTTGTGTTAATTTATTGAACATAAACTATTTAAAGTCATAGGATTTCATAAATTAGTTTGGTCTCTGCTTTTGTCCTAATTTAGAATATAATAGACACACTTATGATTGAAGAGTAAAAAGATTTAATTTAAGATGACCTCTATTAACATCTATCTTTTTCTTTTTTCATTTCTTTTATCTGAACACCAAAGGCAAATGCAAGCTCTCTTATTTTAGATAGAAAAAGCAAAGTAATAAAGAAAGGGTGTCTTTTTAAATCATAATATTCAGGGGTACTTTCTCTCCTATTTTCCAAGTTCTTGAGCTTTTTTTTTTTTTTAACATTTTAAATGTGTTTAAATGAAAATTTACAAATTATAATAATTTAAATAAAGCTGGACAATTTTAGTAACTTCTTTTCCCCTTGTCATGTAAGAGAATGAGAATCTGCACTTTGGCATTAATGATCTGACTCTTTTAAAGGTGACTCTTTAATTTTGCCCAAAGTTAGCAAGATAATTATCTCAGTTAAATTCTCTACTTCCCTTTAGGTTAGAGTCTAAACTTCCAGGTCCAGTTATTTATCAATTTCTATGATAAGGTAATAGCTTCTGAGCATCTTTCATATTTGCCAGCAAATCTAAAGCTTTTCTACCAGTGGATTGTGGATTCAAACTTGGGGATAAGCTATTTAAAAGCAAAGCAGCTTCACAGTAACAGCCTGATACCTGTCATATCTCCAAGGCCACAACACTTTTTTATTCTTAAAAATTCTTGGGCTGAAGTGCCTGCAAAATCAAATCCCCTTAAAGTGCCGCATCAGTGATTCTCGAAGCCCCAAAGGTTTAAATGCCAACCAAGTCAAAGGTGGTTATTTCAGCCACTTCTAATTTATTCTTTCTATTGATTTATCCTAGCATATGATGTTAAAGTCATAGGATTTTATAAATTAGTTTTGTCCCTGCTTTGGTCCTAATTTAGAATGTATAGACACAGGCTATGATTGAGAAGAGGAGACATACAATTTGAAATAACACTCATTAATGTCTTTTTCTCTATTTTGTTTATAAGTTTCTTATGTCTAGTTTTAAGAAGAGAGTAACAATGTCAGTATATTTTTTTATTCACTGTGGTGTTAATCATATGAAAGATTTAAAATTCAGTATTTAGTAGAGTGTTTAGGTTCTTATTTCATACATGAAATTATCTCCTCTTAAGAGCTTAGAGATTCATTGGTACAGAAGTCTTTCCTTCCATTGAACCCATGAAATCTAAAAATTATTTTCTATTACCAATAATAAGGGCCTACTATGTACAGGCACTGGATTAATGGTTTGCATATATTATCTCTAAACATCTTAAATACTTTGTCAGGTTGGTAAAAAAAAAAAAAAAACATACTTAAATATATCTTCACTTTGTTCCACTATCATGGATTTTTACTCCACTTAAATATAGTTGAATAGAGTATATATTATTCTACTAAGTTAAATTTGAAGAAATAAATACTGTTGTATACTTCTTTACACTTCTTTCTGCTGTTCCTTCTTTAAGCCAACAAATATTTTTAATCACCGCTATGCATAAAGCACTATATTAGGTAATGTGGAGATTAAGACATATGGGATTTCACAACTGATTCTAAATTAAATGTATTAAATGGGAACAAGATTATGTTCTCTCTACAACCAAGAGAGACAGAGAGCTGAGTTGAAAGATGTATTAGATCTACCTTTATCATCCTTCATTAAACACTTGAATCTTAGGCATAATTCCATGAGGTTGATTTTGACCAAAGGCAAGCAGGAGAGTTGACTGACTGAAGTTTCATTTGGGAAAATTGTTTTCTGAAATTAGATCTGTACCTTACTCTAACATACAAAATAAGTGTAAGATCCAAATTTATGAGTGTATCTAAATACTATTCAAGGAAAAAATGTAGACTATCTTTATAGTCTTAGTGTGGAAAAGGCTTTGTCAAGCATAACTAAAACATAAAAGGCATAAAGAAAAAAATATATAGGTTTACAGTGTAGAAGTTAGAATGACTATAATACAAAAATGCTATAAGTAGTTTTGAAAGGCAAAATACTGCACTTGAATAGGATATTTCAAAAATAAATAAGAAATCAAAGGCTAATATCACTCATACATAAAGAATTCCCATTAGTCACTGAGAAAAGAAACAATTTTTTAAGTAAGATATGCATGTATGGAGCATTTATAAATACAAAATATATGAAAAGATTCTCAACTTTAGTAGTGATTAGTGAAATATACATTAAAATAATACTATTTCATTTTTAGAGTATCAGATTGGAGAAAAAATAAACTCTTGGTAATGTTTAGTGCCAGAAAAACTCACAAAGAGCATAGTTATACACTTTTGGAGGCAGTAGGTATTGATGTAAATCTTTTGGAAGGTATTCTAGAAGTATAAAAAACATATTTTGCTTTTAGATTTCTGTGATAAACACTGCAGGAAAAAAGAATGGTTTTCAAATATTTCCTTCGATTGGCACCAAGATTTTCTCAAGGTTCGCTGCGTGCCCAGAAGTGTGAATAGAATACCCAGTCCTTGGGCAGAATCCCAGTCCCTGAGCTTTAGGAATCTAGAACATTGTTGGGGAGAAAAGACTTCCAAATTAATCAGTTGCTAACTTCTATATGTGCTACTCTTAAGCAGTTTCTGCATCAATCACCAGCCCAGCACTCCCAGTAGTGGCTTAGACTTTCATGAACTATTCTGGAATACATTCAACATTCTCCCAACAACTAAGTCCTGTGAGGTCAAGGGAGGGAAAAAGACATATAGCTAAGCTGTAGTCTTGGCCATCAAGGGGTCTTTAGGATAGGAAAGAAATATCAATATATTATCACTGTACAGTTAATTGCATAAGGGCTCTAATAACCAGATACATGTTAATTTATCTTACATATCACAATTAATGTTTCTGGCAGATACATTTCTGAAAGTTCTGATTAAATAATGCTAATTTTCACAAAATTTAAATAGGCCCATGCTTCTCTTCAAAGAAAGTCCAAACTGAGCTTGGCATCAAGGCAGTCTATACTCTGAATTTAACCTGGTTCCTTCTTTCTTATGTCCCTCTGTGTTCTCTAAACACTAGACAAAGTGAACTACATATTTTAATTTCACGTTTCTATGATTTTTTTGGTCTTTATTCTTCTTGCCATCATTTATCTCTCATATTACTAAATAATCTCTTCCTTCTTTCTGAATTTCCAATCACCCACACCACCTCCATCACCACCACCCCCCACACGTACCCCGCAGTGCAGCTAGACCTGTGGTGTCTAAAGTGGTAACCATCTTAAACATAATTTAAAATCACATAAAATTTTAAAATTTAGTTTCTCAGTTGAAGAAGCCACATTTCAAGTTCTCAATAGCTATGTGTGGCTAGTGACTAATGTATTGGACAGTAAAGATTATAGAAACAGTTCCTTCATCATTAAAAGTTCAACTGAAGAGTACTGAACTAAACTCTTTCTAAAATACATCTTTGTTCAGACAATCTTCTTCAAGTTTCTCAGTGTAAAATCCACCCTGCTTAACATGTGATTCTAGTCCATTTTACCATGATCCATACTGAGTCATCCCAGCCTTATCTCATACCATTTATAATCTCTTTGTTTTATGCCTAGTGAACTTCATTTACTTTCTGTTCTCCCAAAGGAGTAGTACTTCTCATTCTTTTGTTCTTGTTTGTATTATGTTGTCCCCAACTTCTGGAATGTTCTCTGTCCCTCTGATCATGTCATATACATATATGAGTACATACCCCCAAACCCTTCAATAATTACCCATTGATATCAGGACACACTAAAATTATTTAACTTGGCTGTAAGGCTTCATACGGTCTTTTTCCTGATTACATCTCCAGCCCAATATTGAATAGTGTACCTTCACTAATTGGGGTTCTTGCATTTCATCAAATGCCCCCCTGTACCAAGCTACCTCTTGCCATAGGGTCTTTTCACATGCTGACTTCTCGGGCTCATACTCTAATATGCCATCTTGACCTAATTAACCCTTTTTATTCTTCAAATGTCAATTAATTTACCCCACCATCAAAGAGGCACTTATTAGATCAAATGTCCTCCGTAAGATCTCAAAGTAAGATCTTAGTAAGATTATAATCAAGAGTATATGATTGTGAATATTAGATTATAGTCTAGATTATAATTATTTCATGAGCTCCATGAAGGAAGTAGTTGTACCTATTTTGCTATTTTATTCTCAGCATCTAGTACAGTGCCTGGTACATAGATGGGATTCAACAATTATTTGTTAAATGCATACATGCTTTAGCTCAGAATGCCATGAAGAAAATCCTGGATGAACTATGCACCAAAAGTGTTTAAGACCAAGGCAGATATCAATATGGGCTTTTAAAATATTAAACTTTTACTTTACAAATCATTGCATCTGGAAATATTTTTGCTGGAGACCTTGCTGAACTTAATCCCCTGAGATGTGGATATAAGGTCACAGTGAGCTGTTAGCAATTTTAACTGCTTGCCAAGAAAAAAAAAAAGGAAAGGAAATCAGCTTCATCAGAGTGGTTGCATTATGTTTAGTAAAGAATTGATTGGTGATTTGAGCTTCTCAGCCAGATCCAATTAGTACGAAAAAAGAACAAAGGGGTTTGGCTGCTGAAACGGAACCACCCCAGTCTACCACATCAAGTCTAATAGGTGTGTCTTCACTTAAAAACTTCACCATCGTTATTTCATTTGTTGTTTAAGTTCATATGTTGAAGGAAAAGAAGAAAATAGCAATTAGGTAAAATACAATAAAAAATAAAAAGTGTAATTAAAGAAGGTAATTTTTTTCTGGCTTAAATCTATCTTTTAAAGACTTTGTCTGAATCTCCACTGAGTGCAGGAGCGTGGAATTGCAGTGAAGAACAGGAGCTGCTTCAAGTCAGGTTCCCTAGAAGCAGAGCAGACATCTGTTCCTGTAGGCTGAAGTGAGATGGTCTTAATCTCCTGCTTGAGATGGCTGTAATTTGGCCAAAGTCAATTCTCTGGAGAAGGGCACAGTAGTGAGCTGTTAGCAGCCGACTCTCAAGCATCTGGGAAATGGGTGCGTGAGCTAGAAGGTGATAGTGCCCACTGCAAGGAGTGTCATATTAGACTAACTAGGACTGCAAGGACTGTCATATTAGACTAGCTGGGACTGTAAGGACTGTCATATTAGACTAGCTGGGTTCAGAAATCCTAGTCCTGTCACTAACTGGTTGTGTGATTTCAGGCAACTTCCTTAACTCTATGAGTCTCAACTTCTTTATCTATTAAGTAGGAATAATAACAGAATCCACCTCGCAAGGTTATTGTGAACATAAAAAAAGTTAATGCATATACCATGTTTGGTACAATTCCTGACACATAGCAAAGGGTCCATTAGTGTCAGTTGTTACAAAATAGAGTCATCTATGTAACACGATTAAACACTATTCTGACCCATAATAAACACAGAAGAAATACTGCTAAACATTCAAAAGAGAATCAGAGTTAGGGGATTAGAATTCATCTATACCAACCAATTCTATCCTCTTAAAGAGTAAGCAATTGAGGTCTATCAAAGAAGGAGGCTGCTTTATGCAAGGAAACAGAGCTAAGAAGTAGGGGGAGGCTGAAGCCTCCTGCCTCCCACACCCACACTGCCTTTGTAGAAAATATCTTCTTCATTCTGAATCTGTGGTTAAGACAAAGGAGATAAAGGGGAAAAACAGTGGGAAGCTGAGAAATTGTTGAATGTAGTTAACACAAACCAACATTCTGCTGGTTTGGATAACCGCAGTCCCCAACCTCAAAGAGAAAAATGCCCTTCATTTGTTCTTGAACTTTATATAATGCACATATTACCTTTAGGAGGCTAGAAACCTATTTGTCTAGAATACCAGCCTCTCCGATTCAATGACCATAGCAGAGCTTTTCTCTTGGAGAACAGCTTTAGATAAAAAGACATTCAATAATTGCAAAGCCTCCAGAGCACAGAGGTTGTCTCCAGGTTCACACAGTAAGGTATTTGCTAGTATCTCAGTTTTCTGGACTCCTTTAACAGACGATTCTCTTTATTAGTGCAATAGCTTCTCTTCCTCACCCTTCAAAATAGTCACCACAGGTGCCTAGCCTGATGTGGATTTTTGCAATGCAGTTCATTATTCCGAGTCCATCATCAAATTCTAAAAATGCAGCAAATGAATTCACCTTGGGATCTACATAAATATAACAACTCCGGCTCAGAAATCTAAAACTACAGATACAAATAAATATATTCACCACTTTGATCCATCAAAAAGGAATGCAATTTCCCAGCATAATTAAGTCTACTCCTGCAAACATCTGACAAGATATTAAAACATGTTTTACATAAGTGCTGAGTAATTCGCATAGCAGATCTAATCCCAGGATTCAAGTACATGTGATAATGATAACAAGGTACAGGAACCTGGGTGAGTCATTTAAATTTTTCCAGTAAAATACAGATAAACAGACTCACTACTAAGGCTATTGTGGGACTCACATTTGCTAATGGTAGGGAAAGTCTTTTGTCATCTTTCAAGTACAATTTATAGATACACAGCTTCCGTAAGGACAGTCATTTTTGCAAAATAACTTCTATAACATTGGTAGGTAATTTTCCCGTTGAGTGGTATGTTTTTTAGTCTTTGTTAAAGTGCTACCTGCAACCTTCAGGAGTAATAGTAAAGCAGCCAATTTTGTACTTGTTTATCCCAATATCAGTGTATCCATGAAAACCTTTAACACACTCCCACCTTAGTATAGTTAACAGATTTGTGTCAGTAAAATTACACACTCTTTTGTTCAACTCAGACTCTGAAGACCAGACTAATAACATATCAACATATCAACAAAGTTTGGTAGTCAAAGGTAACAAAATATCCTTTCACGTATAGCTACTCTTTGTGTAGAATATTATTGTGACATTAAGATCTCATTTACCTCTTTCAGAAGTCCCATTTCGGGAAAAATTCTAAAATGTGAATTCATTTTTAACTCTTAGCTGTCGTGGTTCACTGGGAATATTTTTAGCAGTTCAGAAGAGAGATACCCATAAGCAGCACACACAAATGTATAGTTTAGTTATCTCTGTTAACTTTGATGAGAAAATTGGACTTTATAAAGAAATTGGAATCTACAGAGGTCTCAGTGAAGGTCTGAGAAATCCTGAGAAAGGATGTAGTCATTTACTTGTAGTCAACCATGCACAATTAGGTAAGTTTTAGAAGAACTCTGTGCTCCTTTGAGTTAGAGATTATAATTGATTCATCAGAGTTATAATCCCAGAGCCACAGAGGAGGGGCCAATATATTGTATTTTGCCATTCTGACGTAGAAATAATGAGACTGGACTTCACATAGCAAATGAGTAGAAATCCTATTTGTGATATGTGGAAAGAAACAATATTTCTCAATAGAAAAATATATGGTCTACAGGGCTGTCCTGGAAAACAGAGTCTTTAGCCATGGGAAGTGACTTGTTCCATCTACTCTGAAGATAGAAGCTTGCTCTCCCAGAAAGCTGTTTGTTATCCATCAATTTGTAAAAACAGGAGAGTACCTATACAAAGAACTGAGTTCTTGTCCCAAATTAGTCAGAAACTAATTTTTGATATTAGGAGGTTATTTTAACTAACCCACCTAGGCTTCAGTTTCCTTGTATGTGAAATAGAAATGACAAAATCCACCACAGCAACCTCATGGAGTTATTGCAATTATTAATTTTTTTTTGGTAATTACTGCCACTTTTGATCCCTTTTTATGTGCCAAAGACTACTAGGCACTCTGAATGTCACCTAAAACCTATGGTTTATTCTTATTAAATATTACTGATTAGTATACAAAGGTTTCACATTTGTGGTAATTTTCCTCTATCTGCTAATATTGGAGTAGGCATCTAACCAAGTTGTGACCCTAAATCCAAGGTTTACCTATGATTTTCCACTAATTCTAATAAGATAACAGATGCAATAAGTTGAGAAGGTCAGCACAAATAGTGGAGGGCATTTGAATCATGACATATGGTTCAAATTATAATTAGATGGATGCTGCCTTGTGAATTTGAAAAATAAGCATTTTTTATTCTTTGTAAATATTTACTCTATATAAATTTAGTCTTTATGAATACTTTTTATTCTTTATAAATTATCCCAATTTTTGTTCTTTTTTCAGCTCCTAGTTTATTTCATTTATTGTTTAATATTTCTGCCAAAGTTTGAGAGCCACCAGAAATTAAAATATTAAAAAAGAAGGTGGAAAAAAAAGGAACTGAAAACAGTAGAAAAGAAAGATAAAGAGATTAGTTGGGAGTACTCCTAAAGCAATATCTCTAAAAATATGTTTCATTGAGCATTGGTTTCTTAATATACTAAAAATAATAACTTCTTCAATCAAGGTCATTTGATTTTGTGAACACAGCATACTACATCACTGGAGGTTCACCACACACACTAGCAGGGATGTGCTTCTGCACTCTAGGAAGATGTTTGCTTTAACTTAGCATTTTTCACCTATATAATCATAGAAGTAGGTTTATGGAGAGCACTTTCTATAGCCTAAAATACAAATATTCAGCAGGACTCGCTGTGAGACACATTCCTCTTTGGGGGTTCATAATTTCTTTCATTTTCCCTTATTCTTCTGTGATCTGTTGAACAGGAATAGTCACCCATTTAGAAGTATTGGAAAGAAAAGATTTGATTCTTCCTCCTCCCATGTCATTCATTTTGTGTTATCTGTTGGTGAAATTGAGACATTTGGCCAATTAGGTGGTTCCATATTGGATGGATCTAGTAATTTCTTGCTTCTCCTTGTTCATTTGGTAAACTCTCTTGAGTCAAGGCATGGAGTAATGTTTAGAGGTAGATCTAGTGATCTCCCTCATGCCTACTGTAGGTACGCAATGGGTCTCAGGCAGCTATTCTAAACAAGTGTATGGGTCTTAGACAACCACCTCTCCCTTTGGTTGGGTACTACCAAAGAGTAGACTTGGAGGAGAAATAGTAAGGATCCCAGTTGCAATTAAAAACTGATTCTACAAACCAATATCACCAGCAAGGAAGATGATATTTGAAATCTATCTATCTAACTTGTGACTACATCTCACAAATGGTTCCAAAATCAGGAGGCAAAAAGAGAAATGTTATTAACGAATATAACCCAAAACCCAGAAACCTCTTCTGGAGAGATAAGCATATATTAGAAATGCTTTATTTTTCTTGTCATTTTCACCCTTTCCATGAGCCTGGCATAACTTTGCATTTGAAGCTGGACTTGCTTAATCTAACCCAAGCACTGACATTTTCTTAAAGAAAAGACTCCACAGAGGTTGAGAAACCTAATGTTATCAGAATACCAAGCTTTCTAAAATGGCTTTGAAAGCAGCTCGAGAAAAGAATGTTCAAATTCAGGCAACTGCCAGCACTGGTTGCAAAAGGTCAAATCACAAAATGTTCCCCAAGATGTCAAATCACTCCGGGGGATACTTTGCAAAATTATAGGTTTAAAAATTTGACCTTACTTGCTCTTTATTACAAGCACTCACTTTTAAACTACCTCCCCAGCATGGAATTATTTCACCCAGGATGTTTTTCATTTTGTAATATTTAAGTATATTTTAAAGATATCTGTTAAAAATCATTGCTAACATTTATTTTAAAACTTTTGTAAATTTTACCATACTATATAGAGTTGGTTCTAAGTAGCTCAGCTTCTTTGAATAAGGGAACTTTGTGTTTTGGTGGGAAAAGCACTGGATCCAAAGTCAGCAGACCTGGGTTCTAATCCCTGCCTAACTATGGTCATGATGTGTGATCTTGGATAAAATCCCTTCTCTTCTCTGGTTTTCTTTTTTTCTTCTCTATGAAACATAACAAATTCAATCAGATAATGGATCAGTGAAAACCCTTTTAAAATATTGGATCTGATTTGGGTATTTAAAAATTATTAGTAGTGTTTTTATTTAAATGTACATATTTGAAACATAAGTCAAATTTCACCAATGAGAGTTCTAATATTTACTTTTTAGAAAATGAAAAAATAAGACGTTTGTTGAAAAATAAAAAACCAGCTATTTATTAGTTTGACATTTGTTTGCTCTATAACCTTGACAGGTTGTCTCTTGTCTCTGTTTTTTCACATGGAAAAATAGTCAGCCTCACTTCATAGAGTTGTGACAAGGATTAAATAAAATGATTACTGTGGTGTGTTTAGAACAGGGACTGAGAGATAGTATGTGCATAACAAATGTTTCTGAATGTTATTACCATTATTATTTTTTTTTCATTTTCCTAATGTTTTCACATAATGCATAGGGTCATATGATCTTGAGAATCTAGTTGTATATCAGAGCTATTCATTTTGGTTTGTGTTTACAATAAATACCTTTACATTTTTCTGCATCTGTCAGGAAGTCAAACAGTCCCATTCCTTCCTCTCCCAGTTTTAACAGCTGTGTACCTTACAGGACCTCTTCTCTTGCATTGTAAAGGCCACTTGGGATCAAAGACAAGAGAGAAAAACATCCATCCTGAGAAGGCCACGGCCCAGGCTTGATATAAGAAGGCTCCCTAGCAGAGGGTGGCAGGCTTTGTGTGCAATGTGAGACTCTCTGTAGACTGAAGAGTTCACTTCGTGGCTGATGAGATGACATCTGTTCCTCCACTACTCCACCGTCAGACACAGTTGCCTCCTTCTATCCCTGTGACTTGATTGCGTCATTTTAGTAAAATAATGTGAATACTTTTAGAAAAGCATGCAACCACATGTATTTTCAGATTATATTTGGAATTCAGAACACAAGGGTGTCTTGGTTTTCAATTTACATGTCAAAGATTGAATCCTAACATCACCCTGTTTGCCATAATGGGGTGTTGAGTCTCTTTCATTTTATACAGAACAGATTAGAGCAGGAGGTTGGAGTCAAGCATTTTCTGTCTATAAGGCAGATTTTGATTGCATTCTTGACCAGAATAGACCCCTGCGAGCAGTTGCTCTAGAGAAGGATCATGCGAGCCAAGGTACATAAGCATCTGCCCTGTATCTGGCTTCTGCTATTGCAGAATTGACGTGGGTGATTATCAAAGGCTCTCCAAATCCATTCTTTTTGAGCTGGTGCTTGCTTTATTTTCACAGGTGGTATTGCATGTCTAATCAGCATCAAGAACTATAGCATAATGTTCTGTTCACCAAAACCGAAACTGTCTCTGGCCTCATTACACAGGCAGTTTTTAGTGTTTTCATTGCTGAGTCAGAATTTGCATTTGATCCCATAGTGTCAGAGCTGAATGGTAATTTAGAGACCAGGCCACTTTCTTCATTTGACAAGTGAGAAAGTGGATCCCTGAGAGGTACAGGAGCTTGCCAAAGGTTCACACCACAGAACCTGCACTCAAAGGCAAATCACTCAATTCACCCCTGAGTGCTTTTTTATTTTCATTAATACTGTCATTTAAATAACTATGAGTTGTCAAATTGAACAGTGGTTTATGCAATTCAAGATTTAATAGATTTTTCTCTCTCCTTTCCCATGTTTGAGTTCCTGAATAAACTTCAGAGTAAACCAATCCTTGCTTTAATGATTTGCAAAGAATAAGGAGGAAGAAAATAATAATCTTTAATTTTAAAGAGATATATTATTGCTAAGCTGCTACTGTTCTCTTAGCAGTGAGGCAACAACTTCTCAGCCAGATGATCAGGAGAAGTTTCTCAAGGATAATTTGAGTAATAAATTTATAGCCTACTTCGAATCTGGTATTTAAATCATAAAGTCCTTTTCTTCTCCTCTATAGCCTTCCCTGCGATAAAAAAAAAAAAACTCACTCTTTTCAAGTAGTTTCTATAGTATGTGTACTTTGTAGAATTTATTCACCTTAATGTATAATTCCTTAACCTGACCAATTCCTTAACAACACATAGAATTTGTTGGTTAAAAAAACGTAGTCATGAAAATAATTTGTGAAAACTGGTTTGATAGCTATAAGAATTACAGAATGGAAAATACTTGCTTCGAGTTAAGTATTATTGTCTTTGATTTTGTTCATGGCAGGAAAGATGCTGTTAGTAATGTTTTTAGACTTGTGTTCCAAAAAAGGAGAAAATCTCTTTTTTTCTGGTTTGCTATGTATCAGTTTTTGTGGATAACCTAACCTAATGTCAAATTAACCAAGCTTACACGTAGCTTGTCTTTTGCATAAAGGCAAAGCAAATTTTGGTGAGATAAACATTCCCCATAAACTTTCTTGCTCTCCTGTGCTAGCTTGGCTATTGTTCTTGTTAAGAAAAGGCACTAACCAATAAAGAATAGAATATAGAATATAAACAAACTCCCCTCTTTTTTAGTTCTAGAATAATTTGTTTAAGAGTAAATAAAAGGCCGGGCGTGGTGGCTCGTGCCTGTAATCCTAGCACTCTGGGAGGCCGAGGCGGGAGGATTGCTCGAGGTCAAGAGTTCGAGACCAGCCTGAGCAACAGCGAGACCCCATCTCTACTAAAAAATAGAAAGAAATTAGCTGGACAACTAAAAATATATAGAGAAAATTAGCCTGGCATGGTTGCTCATGCCTGTAGTCCCAGCTACTTGGGAGGCTGAGGCAGGAGGATCGCTTGAGCCCAGGAGTTTGAGGTTGCTGTGAGCCAAGCTGACACCACGGCACTCTAGCTAGCGCAGGCAAGAGTGAGACTGTCACAAAAAAAAAAAGAGTAAATAAAAGATATACCAATTGGAAAAGAGAAATCATACAACTTAGACTATTTGCGGTTAGAAAGACTATCAAAGATCATCTAATCCAGCTATAACTAAAGCTCAGAAAGCTGAAATTATACACCCAGGCTCACACAATTAGTTAGTACCAAATCTGGGACATAGACTTTTTGTTGCTTGATTCTTAATTTGAAATTTTCTCATAATGACTTTCCATTAAAAGCATTGCACCAATATTTTGGTTCATGCTACTGAAATAACAACGCAATGACCATAACCACAGAAATATGCAATTTTAGATATCAACTTGTTCAATTGTTTCATCTTAGAAATGCAAAAACTGAAGACCCTTGTTTCCCATCCTGCTCCCCAAGCACTGAAATTACAGAATTAGTGCTCCTCAGTCAGAGGTTACCATGTGGGATGTGGCAGATGAAGGAGAGGAGAGAAGCAGGAGGAGCTTGGCATGGGGGAAAATTGATCTGCCTACTGAGCTCCGTTTGAAGCAACAGCATTTTTCAAGTGCTTATGTTTTGCTCCTAGGTGTCAGGAGAAGGGAAGCCAGGGTAATTTCTAGCATTGTTCCTTGAAGAGCTGTGACATGTTTTTATGTAAAACAAACCCAGACAAGGGAAGGAATGCCAGCAAACAGTCTTACCACACTTAGTCAACTGTTCTCCAGGGAGAGAGTGACAGTGTCTCTTTGCCTCCAGCAATGGACAAACGCCACTTGCTGAATGTGGGTTGAACGACCCAGATGAGAATCTGAGCTGAAATCAATACACCTCCTCATTGTATCTCAGCCAGGAAAGAGAACTTGGGAACACTTAAGCAGAAGAGATGCTTGGCTTGGCACGTAGCCAACTTCTGTGATCCTCAGGCAAGGAAGGGCATTCAGAAACTTAGACCAGCAGTTACAAGAAAAGAATGTTTTTCCTTTTCTTAATTTGGGGGCCTAAGTGAAAGCACAATAAATACTGAATTTATGTATCATGTTTTCCATTTCTCTGAGAAATGGTCTCTCAATGTTCTCAGTATCATGCAACCAAAGATCTCTTTTCTACCTCCTCCCTAACTTTACACAGGGCATCTGTCAAACAAGTTTACACTGAGTGACACTCTATGCTCTCACCATGTCAGTGTGGCTTTGAGGTCAAACCTGGATTTATACCCTGACTATTGTTCTTACTAAGTGTATAACTTTAAGTTATTAATACTTAATTCCTTGCAATGTCAGTTTCTTCATGTCTACACCCAACTTTTTCTGTGCCCCATTCCCTCCTCCTTGATGATCTGGTAGAAAGAAAATATGACAGACTAGGTGTCTAATGACTGCTTTTCACAGGCATTTGTATTTTATTGAAGATTTCCGTAAACATAATGCTTTGAACACAGTGAACGTGGTCTTTAATAGTGGGGTTCTGGCATCATGGTAGGTAGGAGGATAGAATCATATCCAGAGTACTGAGAACCACACAGTAAGAAAGCTGACTCTCTAATCCACCCTTAAGACCAAACCTCAGTGATGGTTGAATTGCGTGATAAATAAAGTTACTCTCAGTTTTATAATTTTACCAAATCTTAGGTTTATTCATACCCTAAAGCATATCATATAGGTGATTAGATGAAGAAAACAGACTAAAAGTCCAATATGAACCTAGAATATTCTTAATTTTCTTTCTAGATTAGTTTTAATTTGGGGGGACAATCCATTGATCCTAAACATCTAAAGTACAACCAATAATGAAAAGATAATTTTCATGTAAAAAATTATGTTCATATTCAAAACACATAGGTTTGCCAGTGTGCAGAGATTTGATAACTTTGCTAAAAATAAATCTTAACAAGAATCATGAGTTTCACGCAATCCTGCTCTCTTAATCTTTATTACTAATATGTCTATACTCAATTTTTTTCTTTTTTTTTTTTTTCATTTCTTAAGAGTGCCACTGTTGAATTCTAATGATGGGAGGTTTGCAGAGGCAATGGTGCTTGGAAATTACCTCTGGAATTTTGTAATTGTTCATTTTAAAAAGTTCTAGATGATCAATTACTACTGGAAATTAAATGGACTTATAACAATCAATGTTTCTTGATCACCTGCTACAAACCAGTCTCACTATACACTAATAACAATCAAGTTGAGAGTCAAATCAAGAACTTAATACCATTTACAATAGCTACAAAGAAAATAAAATACTTAGGAATATACTTAACCAAGGGGGTGAAAGAGCTCTAGAAGGGAAACTGCAAAACATTGATGAAAGAAATCACAGATGACATAAACAAATGGAAAAACATCCCATGTTCATGCATTGGTAGAATCAACATCATTTAAATGTCCATATTGCCCAAAGTGATTTACAAATTCAATGCAATCCTCATCAAAATACCAACATCATATTTCACAGATCTAGAAAAAATAATTCTACTCTTCATTTGGGTCCAAAAAAGAGCCAAAGAAATTTTATTAATAAAAAAACCAAACCAAAACAAACAAACAAACAAACAAACAAAAAACAAATCTGGAGGCATCACATTACCCGACTTCAAATTTTGCTACAAAGCTATAGTAACCAAAACAGCATGATACTGGTATAAAAGTAGAGGCATAGACCAATGAAACAAAAGTAGAGAACCCAGAAATAAAACATCTACCTATAACCAACTGATCTTGGACAATGCAAACAACAGCATACACTGGGGAAAAGAAGCCATATTCAATAAATGATGCTGGGAAAACTGGATAGCCACATACACAATAATGAAATAGGGTCCCTATCTCTCACCATATACAAAAGCTAATTCCAGATGGATAAAAGACTTAAATATAGGTTATGAAACCATAAAAATTCTAGACAACAATGTAGAAAAAACTCTCCTAGACGTTGGCCTAGCAAAGAATTTGTGACTAAGATCCCAAAGGCAAATACAGCAAAAACAAAACTAAATAAATTGGACTTAATTAAATAAAAAAGATTTGCAAAGCAAAGGAAATAATCAACAGAGTAAATAAACAACCTATAGAATGGGATAAAATTTTCACTAACTATATATCTGATAAAGGGCTAATATCTAGAATCTACAAAGAACGAAAACAAATCAGCAAGAAAAAAACAAACAACACCATTAAAAAGTGTACAAAAGATATGAACAGAAGGTTTTCAAAAGAAGACAGATAGCCAACAAACATATGAAAAAAAGCTGAACATCACTAATCATCAGGGAAATGCAAATTAAAACCACAACGAGATACCACCTTATCCCTGTCAGAATGCCTATTAATAAAATTCAAAAATAATAGATGCTGGTGTAGAGATAGAGCTAAAGGAATGCTTATACGCTGTTGGTGGGATTGCAAATTAGCACAGCCTCTATGAAAAACAGTATAGAGATTCCTCAAAGAAACAAATGCAGACTTACCATTTGATCTAGCAATCCCACTACTGGGTATCATCTACCCAAAGGAAAAAAAGCTATTTTATCAAAAAGACACCTGTACTTGAATGTTTATCACATCACAATTCACAAATGCAAAAATGTGGAACCAACCTAAGTACCCATTGATTCATGAGTAGATTAAGAAATGTAATATCTGTCTATATGGATATAAATACAGATACAGATATAAAGGAGTAATATTCACCCATAAAAAGGAATAAAATAATGTCTTTTGCAGCCACTTGGATGGAACTGGAGACCATTATCCTAAGTAAAGTATCTCAGGAATGGAAAAACAAACACTTCAAGTACTTTCTAATAATTGAGAGCTAAACAATGGGTATACACAGCACACATGAGATGTAAAGGTCATCGGAAAACAAAAAGTGGGGACAGTAGGAGGCAGTAAGGTGTAAAAACTTACCTATTGGGTACAATGAACACTATTCTGTGGATGGGCACATTAAAAACTCTGACCTAAGCATTATACAAGGTATCCAAGTAACAAAATCATTTGTACCCCCTTAATATTTTGAAATAGAAAAAAAAAAAAACACCACTTCCATTGGTATGAACTAGAGATGCAGAGTAAACAAGAAAGTCCCAGCTTACAAAATGCCATTTGTGTGCAATTAGATATTTCAGGTAACCAGGCAATTCAAAGCATTATTATAAGTGCCATGAAAGAGGAAAATAAGAAATGGGAAAGCAAACATATTCTTAAAAGTTGTTGCATTTCAAATGAATGATAAAGTACAAATAGTTGTTGTCAAGTGAAGAATGTAGGAAGAACATTCTGTACAAAGGAAACAATAAATCAGAAGTCCCTGGGGGATGTGACAGCCTGATATATCTGGTAAAGAACAAACAATTCTTAAGTCTATAATGTTAAGTGCTAGGATTAGGTGAAGGGGGAGGTAGAGAAAGATGAGCTTGGGGAAGTAAGTACATATTAAGTTTCACGTATGTCATGTATTGGGAACTTGTCCTGAGAACAATGTGAAGCATTTCTTAGGCCATCTACCACCATATCAGGGATTCATAGGTCAACCTCATGGTAGGATAATATCTATCTTTCCCAAAAGTTTCAACTCTACCTAAAGGTGTCAAATGGAGTCTCACATTTCATATAATCTCATCCTCCCACAACAGAGGTCCAGAGTGAGCCTACATAATATTCTAAGACAATGACTTCCATAGGCCTTTCTATTCATCAGGGAGCCACTGGGGTGGGAGACTGGATTGCACACTGGGGTAAACATCTGATCCTCTAGAATGCCTTCTATCATCCATAGGGTGCAGATGGGACCACAGACACCACCTCTTCAGTCACACACACCACAGCCACACTAACACTAGCTTCCTTGAAACTACCATGTCTAATCTTAGTATAATAGGTCATTACTCTCTTATGTCTTAAAGATATTAGCTCTTGGCTCACTATCACACACTCTAATACCTCCTTTGCATTAAGTCTTAGAGTTTTAAAAGATCACTGTATGATCTGTAAAACTCTGCTATCTACATTCCTTGAATTCCTCTAGTCTGATTGTTCAGTGATGTTGACTTCAACACTATTTCCTTCATTCACTTTAATGGCATACCTAATACTTTTACTTTTTTAAATTAATAACTGCAACTTTTCCATAATATCTATTTTATGAATCTTACTATGGGGCAAATCTCTCTCATTTGTTTCTAATTTACTCCCTCTCATATTCTGTCCTCCAAAATCATTTTACTTTATAGGAAACTTCAATCCATTGATTCTGATTTTTTTTTATCTCCCTTATTTCCCTGGTGTCCTCTCCCTCTTTACTCTGTGTAAATTATTTGGGTTGGTCATTACAAACACTCTCTCAACGCTATTGTCATTCATCACATTCATTTGACAAAACCACCATATTGATTTCTCTACAATTTCCTTCTGCTTGATGCCTACTCTCAACCAAACTGACCTTGCTGTTCCTTGGACCATCCAGGCATCCTCTTGTCTTAAGAACTTTGTAGCATTAATAAGCAGTATTTGAAAATATGGGAATCCTAACTCTCCACAATGGTGCACAGGACCTCAACAAACCTTATGCATCAGCCCTTACAGTGAAGCTGCTACCTATGTTTGCAGTGAGGCCTCCACAATGCCTATACCACCCACAGGCAGGGTGGAAAACACCTTAGTCACCAGAACCCAGACATTCTTTGATTATGTTATATTTCATGATAAAATTTTAAAATGGTTTTTAAAAACAGACACTGACAACAGAATGGATCAATGAGGAGACAACAAGTAGCAATGAATATTTAAAAGGACACCAGTACCTAACAGAGTTTGCCTAAGGATTCAACAGGAAACAAATAAATTCTGGAAATTAAGAGACAAGAAAATACAGTTAATAGATTCCTCTAGTTGTTTCTCTTCCAGAAAGTGAAAGTTTCTGTTATCTCAGGATACAGCATATTTGTCCCAAGGTTTTATTTTTTCAGATTTAATTATTCGAACTACTGAACACAAATGAGGCATGGTCAAAAAGATAGCATAACTTAGGTTGAGAAACTTTTTCTTCCATACAGTTTTTCATATGTTTAGGTGAAAATACACACACACACATATCTTCATTCCTAAAATAATAGAGAACAGTCCCTCTTGGGTATTTCAAGACAGTTCTTTTAAGTAATGCCTTTCCTAGAGACTTAGGAGATCTCTTGAGCCACTTTGCAGAGAAATATTTCAATTCTATTTAATTAGGAATATTTAAGAGGAACTGGGAATAAAGGACTGGATCTCTAGCATTGTGTGTCATGTAGTAAATTAAGAAAATAGCCAATGCTCGAGATTTTGGGTATAGCTTTTCAAGTTTGGCCAAGGTGGAGGGATATTTTATCTGCATTCCTCATGTTCCTTCCCTGTGATGGAGCTGCATTAGAATAACACCACCAGCCTCTCTGTGCCTTTCACCTCCACCTAGAGGAAGGCTGAATCACTTAAATGGGAAGGAAAAAACCTGACAAGCATTGCCAAACTCCTTCCTGTCCCTCCTTCTCTTGGTAAGGGCTCTCTAGAGGGCATGCCTGTTCTACTCTGTTCTTCCTTGTGGGGGTAACTCTAATTATGCTGGGTGAGTAATTGTAGTTCTGGGGTTTAGGATTACAAAGATCATTCAAAATTTTTCAATATCAGCTTTATCAATAATAAAGGTAATACTTTGATCACTTCTCACTTGTTTGTTTTATTTTTCTATTGTTTTAGAACATGGTAGACAAGAAGGTGGTATTACTCATTGGACTTTTAAACATGAAACATTCACAATGACTTGAATACGCTTGATTATTCCTACATCTGAGCCTTTATTTGTGCTATTAACCTTGCCTACATGTCTCTTTTCTCTCTGCAGCCTATTGAAATATCTCTTTCAGACCCAGCTCAAACACTTTATCTTCCAGGAGGCTTCTCTCATTCCTCCTGCCTCTCTGGACATACACTGGCATTGCTTTAACCCTTGTTTGTCCTATTCTTGACTCACTACTTCATTGCTACATTTTGCTCATGTGGATGTAAGAGATTCACTTTTCTCCCAGATTTTCTGATGGCCATTGTTTGAAGATGTTGCTCCTATAGTGTTCTTTTAAATGTTTCATACACAAGCAAAGGCATTAACACAGTGGTTATGAACCCATTCTTTGGAGGCAGACAGGCTCATTTATTCTATGGTTTCTCTCTCTTGGAATAATAACACAATGCCTCATAGTTACTATAATGATCAAATGAAAATTGCCAAAAAACACTTAGCTCAGCTCCTAACACATAGTAAATGCCCAATAAATGGTAGCCACTACGTGTCTTTATAAATATACATGCATTCATACATAAACAGACACACAATTGCATGGAAATAATTTCTTTTCCTTTTTGATACAACTCCTAAGACAGATTGAGCTCAACTGAATTTTTTTGTACGTATTTTGAAAACACATAATGATTTTTAATGCTGATCAAACTCCTTAGGAAAATCTGGTTACATATAAACAAGTATTCTATGATAATATCATCATCTGCAAAAATAATTAATGAACAGATAAAAGAAAGTTTTGTTTATACATAGAAAATTGTTAAAGAATGCACTAAAGATGATTATATCTCATCCATAAATATTTCTAAATAAATTTATATTTAATTTTAATACAGGTTTATAGCAAGAAGAAACAGAATTTAAATAAAAAAACATCAGTAAGATAATTTTCAGACTTTGATAATAGAAAACAGTATGCCCCATTTTTTTCTCAAAGGTAATTGGTTAAGTCATTGTAGAATATTCAAACGTTTAATTAGCCACCTTTGAATAATAAGATTAACCACTTTGTTTTCAAACATACAATGATTATCATGTTTAATATATTTCAAGGTGTTTTCATATTGGTACATTCTTGACGATGCCGGAAGCTACTTGCCTGACAGGTATTACAAGAGAGCATTTATTTTGAAAAGTGTCTTGATTTTAGAGATATAAAAATGAAAAATAAACATGCACTTTAGAATCAATAAAATAAGGTAACTTTTTTCAGAAACATTTATTGAGAAAGTACATCAGATTCTATGCCAGGGTATAAAACAGATACAGAGACAGACAGTTTTCCTGCCCTACTACATATCAAGAAAATTACATAAAAAATCTGTGATAAATAAAATTAGGTCTCAAAAACATCAAAGATTTAGGAAAAAATTTTATTCACGGTAATTTTGACTTAATTGAAATTGAAGACAAAATTTTAAAAATAAAATTTAAAGGGAATTTATTAATAATAATGGTAGGAGTAAAAAAAAGTATACAGACTTCCATTTCAAGCTATAAACGAGTGGCTTATATCCCCCAAAATTTTCTGATGAGAATAACTCTAGAAGCTGGATTAAAAAAAAAATTAAAAAGGAAATGAAAGAACATTGTTTGTAGACAACAGGGAACTAAAGGGAATATCTAGGACCTCTCTGAGAATGCTAAAGAGAAGAAAACTGCAGTCACTTTGGGCATTTGATGATTTAACAGTACTATGATGGTAAAAACTGGAGCTCTAGGACAGATCAGGAGAAAACAACCTGTGCTTTCAATAGAATTTCTAATTATTGTTTAGTATCGTATATACAAATAAAAGTAATTTTTCTAATGACATTTGACTTTGTGATCTAGCTAAATTTTAACATTTTAATGAGTTTTTTATATACTCTATGTAGGCAGCTATGTCAATCTGCAAATATGAGATTTCTATTTCTTCCTTTTTAAGCTTCCTGCGGTTTATGTCTTTTTCTTGCCTCACTGCTTTGGATGGAATCTCCAGAACAGTATGTGCAAAAAATAGTCGCAAGTAGGATTTCTTTTCTTGTTTTTGACTCCAAGGGAAATCTTGCAATATTTTACAATTAAGCATAGTGTTGGCTGTAACTTTTTATTTTAGATACCCTTTATATTAGAGAAGTTCCATTCTATTACTAGTTTGCTAATAATTTCTATCATTAAAGAGAAGTAAGTTTTTACCAAATGAATTTTTTACATCCTCGGAGATAATTGTATTTTTCCCCCTTTGTTCTATGATTGTAAAGCATTTTACATATATCAATTAATTTTGTAATATTAAACCAGTCCTTTATCCCCGGAATAAAACTCCACTTGGTCATGGACTAAAATCCTTCTTATACAACATTGGAGTAGATTTGTTGACACCTTGTCTAAAATTGATCCCTCTATGTTCATGAGACACTGGCCTGTGTTTCTGTTTGTTTTATTCCTTCCTCCCCTCCCCTGCCTGCCTGCCTGCCTGCCTGCCTCCCTCTTTTCTTTTTTGCCTTCTAATGTCCTTGTCTATTATGATGTCAGGTTTTAATGTTATCAAAGTGAGTTTTCTACCTTTTCCATTCTCTAGAATAGTTTGCATCAGAATGGTATTATTTTCAATAAATGTTTAAATATATTTACTAATGAAGCCATTGCAAGAGTCTTCCTATTTTGCTTTCTTCCTTCTTTCCTTTCTTCCTTTCTCTCTCTCTTAAATTATACTTAAGGACAATTGATAGTTATAGGATTATACATATTATTTATTTTTCCTTGTGTATCTTTCTATAATACAAATTCGGTTTTTCAAAGAATTTGTCTATTTACTCTAAAAATTGAATTTTTAATTTTTTTTCATAAGATACTTTTATTTTCTTTTTAATATCATAATATTTATAGCTATATCCCTTTTTATATTCCTTTCATTAAAATATGTGCCTTCTCTCTTTTTCATTTTTCTTGATCATTTTTGCTAAATGTTATCAATCTTACTATTTTTAAAGAATCACCTTTGGCCCTGTTTATTTTTTCGAGTACAGTGCTATCTTCTATTTCATTGATTTTACCTCTTGTTTTGTTATTTTTTCCTACATATTGTGAATTTAATTTGATTTTTCTCCATTTTCTATTTTCTAATATATGCATTTAAAAATTATTTCCTTCTAAGCACAGCTTAGCTATATCATTCAACTCAAACATGCTTTCTAATTTCTGTTTTCATTTCTTTTATTACATATGTTATTTAATAATCTATTTCTTATTTTTAAAATATTCAGGAAAATTTTAGTCACTTTTTTGCTATTAATCACTAGTATAATTCCACTATAGTCAAAAAAGATAATCTGAAAGGTGTTAATCCTTTTAAATGCAGTAACTTTTGTTCTATGGCCTAGCATATGTTCAATTTATAAATGCTTCACTATCATATGGAAAGAAGTTGTATTCTTCAGATGTTGAGTACAGAGTTGTATATATGTTAATTATTTCTAGTTTTATAATCATGTTCAAATCTGCTATGCTCCACCGATTTTTTTTTCTTCTTTTGGTTCAATCAGTTATTGAGAAAGAATGGTTAAAATTTCAAACTAAGATTGTGGAATTTCCTGTTTATCCTTTGAATTCTGCCTTTGTGCCTAAATAATGTATGGTTATGTGATTAGCTGCATAAAAATTTTGTACTTATATATTGTCCACAATATCTTATTTTTCTGAAATGTCACTATCTCCTGTAATAGTAATACTTTTTGTTTAAAATCTATTTAGTCTGAAATTTGGTGTACATAAACTAGCTTTCTTTTTGCTAACATGTGTATAGTATATTTTAAAATTTTTATTTCTATATATTAGCAACAAAAAATGAAAATCAAAATGATATTGTTTACATAACATCAAAACCCCAAAAACTATGCATAAAAATTATGAAAAATGTACAGAACCTGTACATATCTGCATGTACACACACATTCACACAAACTAGAACATATGATTGAGGAAAATATTCAAAATCAAAATAAAAGGAAGTATATACCTTGTTCATGAAAGGCTCAATATTGTAAAGATATCAGTTGTCCACTAATTAATTATATATTCAATGCAATGCCAATCATAATTCCAAGTATTTTTTAAATTGACAATATTGTTTTGAAATTTATATAAAAATATAAAGAACCAATATTAGCCAAGACAAAGAATGAAATTGAGGAATTATACGACTAGATATCAAGAGATTTATAAACAAAGATATTTGGACGATGTTACACTATCACAAAGATAGAAAATCAGAGCAGATTTAGTCTTAAAAACATAAATGTGGTCACCCAATTTATTACAAAACTGCCACTGAAATATATTGTGGAAAGCACAGTTTTTTCAATAAACACTAATAGAGCAAATGAATATCCATTGGTAAAATTTGAATCTTGATCCCTACATTACACCATACACAAAAACAATTCCAGATGGATCACAGACATAAATGTGAAAGGTTTAATAATAAAGCCTCTAGAAAAAAATATAGAGTAATTTCTTCATGACATTGGGGTGGGTAGAGATTTCTCATACATGGCACAAAAACCACTAATGACTAAATTAAAATCTGTATTGCTTTAAAGTTAAGAACTTCTATTCATTACAGGTATTACTAAGAAGTCAAATAGCAAATCAGAGAATGGGAGAAGATATTTGTTTTATCTATGTAGCTGTATATAACTATACATGTATCCTTTCTATCACCTGCCAAAAGACTTCTATCCAAAATATGTAAAAAATTACTATAAACCAATAAAAAAAAGAAAGACAAAAAGGACGGAATCTTGAACCAGTACTTCACAAGGAGGAATATGCAAATGACCAAAAGCATATGAAAAGTTGCTCAACTTCTATAGTTATTAGAGAAATACAAATTAAAATAACAATGAGATATACTATTTATCCATTAGGATAGCTAAACATTTAAGATAAAAAGAAAAACAAAAACAAATTTTAAAAATCCCAAGGGTTATCTAGGATTTAGAGTATCTGAAGGGTGTAATGGAAGTGTGAATTGTTACCTAAAAACCTAAAAAATGTATGCTTTGTCCACCATTAAAAAAAAAAAATTAAATCCAAGGCTCTTTTTCTGTGATACTTCCAGTTATATGACAGCATAAAAACTCAGAGTGAAACTCAAGAGACGCTTCAAATTTATATCAGAGAGATTTCCCCAGACATCTGAAACATGGGCTTTGAGGCACAGTCTCATTATACATATTAGTTTCAGCAAAAAATCCTTCTTCTTATTAAGGTTTCTGAATAATATGAACTCCTTTGGGAATCTGAAGTATTGGCATATGTGTGGTGTGGATTTAGTGGTAGGTGAAGGAAGTTAGAATACATAAAGATTTCTTGTTTAGCAGTTTATTAGGGAAGTATGTAGACATGTGACTTGATTAAATTACTTAACTCATTTCTGGCGTGCTGCTGGTATCCTGATATTCCTCGGGGAGCTGCCCGCCCCACTCTCAGTCCATGTGATGTGAGTGGTTGTACCCTCACCTCTAGAAATGGGCATGTGGCCATAATTAGTTTCATAATTAGTCCCATGGACAAATGTCCCAAGCTAGAAAATTATGCATTCAGACTCAAATCCAGGATTTTTATTGTAATTGAAAGAAAAGTGGCATGCTCCTTGCTCGTGGGGTTGCCAAGGCAATAGAACAGAATAAACCTGCAGCTACTGGCAGCCATTTTGTCCCTTCAAAGAAAGGGCCTTCCTGAGAATGTATTCACCATAGAGGAAAACAGAGCTAGAAAACTGAGAGAATAGGACTAAATGCTGATTATTACAACTTGAAACCTGGGATTCAGCCATGCCCGAGCCAGATCTACTTTTGGACTTTTAGTCGTGTAAAACATTCCCTTTTTATATAACCAGTCTTTGAATATGCTACCTTTAAGTGTAAGAGTCCTGAAAATATTTTGGGCTTCAGCTTTTTCATTTATACAGCAGTGGCTTATACTGCATTGGGTTGACTGTCATGAAGATAAAATAACAATAGATAATATTAAATGTAAAATAAACTATCTTCAACATATCTCTGTACTAATGATGAGGCCCTTCAATAATACATGTGATGAATGAAATATATAGATGATTTATGATCTCTTTTAAGAAAGTGAAAGGAAATTCTGTTAATATAATTATTTTTAAATTTAAAAAAATTTCTTCAAATATCATTGTCAGTTTTAAATTTTTTTTTTGCATGTGCTTTTGTTTTCCAGTTTGTTTAGTCTGGGTTTGATTTGATTTGGTTCTTACAGGTACTACATTGCAGCAGAGATCTAACTCTTATAGATATTAGGATACCGGATTTATCAATTACATTTAAGTATTCAAATTCTTCCTTAAGTTTAGCCAACACAACTTTCTTTTGATTCTAAATAATTTAAAATTACTTCAATTTATATAAGTTTCTATTTTGTGAAATTTCAAAATAAGCATTTATTTCAGTGTGTTTTGTGTGTGTAATAGAGGAATAAAGATATATCCTAAACTCATGTCTTACAAATTTTTGTATGCTTCTTTATGTAAAGTTAAGAATCTTTTAAAACCTGACTTTTGCCTTCAGTGACACTAAGACATTGCAGTTAGTGAGAGCATTAATTTATCCATGCACAGATGTGTAGTTTCTATCTGACCCTTTGACTGCTAGCTATTCCATATTTTATAGACACAGAAATTCAAATACAAAATAAAGATCCTTCAGCAAAAACAGAAATACATTTTTTAGATGTTACATTCTCAGGCTCTGTTGAGGGCCAACAATCATAAGAAGTACAAGTCCAGAATTTTAAATCATGTTCTGAGATATACCTACAAATCTTAAATTATATTAAATTATAATCCTTTGATCTCAAGAGAACACATCGATGTTCTTTCTTTTCTGTCTACATCTCTATCAAACCTAATTTCCCCCTATTTTCAAGATTCGGTTCAAAATATTCTATCTCCATGTTCTTTCTTCTAGCTATCTCCCTTCATTCAGTCCCATCACCATTCACTATAAAGCATCCACTACGTGCCAGGCTTGGCACTCGTTGCTAAGGAGACAACAGCAAAGTTGGATGTTCATGGCATTGTATGCACATCCAGTCTTATAAAGGAGAAACTGCCCTATGAAATGCAAAAAGAGCTTGTACTCAGTTGATCAAAAATTATCTCTTATCAGTTATTAATAAATATGATTCATGCAATGTTTTAAAATGCATATTTACCCCAAAACCTATAAAATATATACTTTGTTTACATTAAAAAAATTAGACCCAAGACACTTTTTCTTTGAGCAAGGGTCTGCCAACTGGTTATCAATATGTCATCTTTCATACATAAATCACATCCAAATGCATCAACAGGCTTGGGTAGAAACACAACTGAGTCTAGACAAATATTAAACTCAACAGAATTAGGTGGAAATGCACTCGAATAACCCACGAGCATCAAGTGTTCAAATTGCCGCACACATTGGCCAATACTCTTGACAGAGGCAATGGAGAGGTTAACTGTGTAGACCTGTCTGCAAAGGAATTAAATAAGTAGCCTAAAGAGTGTTTCTACAGTTTTATAATGATTTGCGTGAATACTAAAATAACTAGACCTTATGTGATAGCACAACAAAGTGACTATAATCAACAATAAGTTAGGGTATACTTTAAAATAACTAAAAGAGTGGAATTGGAATGTTCCTAACACAAAGACGTGTTAAATGTCTGAGATAACAGATACCCCAATTACCCTGATTTAATTAATTCACATTGTATGCCTGTTTCAAAACATCACATGTATCCTATAAAGACAGACAACTATTATGTATCCAAAATAATTTTTAAAATAAATTAAAAAATAAAAATAAAATAACTAGACTTTAGTGGGATCCATGCCTCATTTAACTTTGAACTTAACATCCCTTGAGACAGTGTTTTATATATAATATGTGCTCGGAAAATACTAAATGAATAATGAGCAAAGTCTCTTACTGAAGAATATCTTGGTTAATGAAAACAATGCTGGATTTCATTACCATGTTTTCACGAAATTTTTAATCTGTGTTGGCTGGTTTCTTTCTTCTTGGATACAACATCAAATGTCTGTTATATCTAGAGCTGTAGACAGATCAGATATGTCTGGATGCAAAGCTTATTCCATGTAATTCCATGGGCCAAAACTTAAATGTAAAAGACAGGGAAAGGCATGCATAAACCATACACTGTCTGACTCAGCATTCAGTTGGTACAGCTATGGAAACACCACTTTTGCTGCTGTCTGACGTGTTAGCACAGGCCCCCCCCCATGCAAATCCCAGTTACTGCAGTGCTGGGCTGGCAGATGGACTCTACAGATACCTCTCTCCCACCAGCCTCTGTCTGGGAGGCACTAGGCTTGGCAGGCGTGGGGGTGAGCATCCCAACAGCCAGGAAGAGGGGTGGGTGGAGGTAGGCAGCTTGCTCAAATAAGTGCCTGGAGCCGTCACAATGAAGAAGAGCTCTTAAACAGCATATTGACTGCTGATACCTTCAAATTATATTCCAAACATATACTAAGGTATTTTAAAGATTTAAGGTATTTTTAACATAATGGTTTCTTCATTCAGAAAAATTAAAGAATGCCATGCTATTAAAGCACATATACATTGATGTGCTCTGCTGTAGTAAAAACAGAGATTTTTGCATGTTGTGGGTGCTCCATCAGGATTATCATAGACATTCACATAACAATTATTTAAGGAAAATTTATTTATCTTCTTGAACTGTATTAGCGGTGCTTAGATCATAGGAGACTCTGATTAAATAACTGATGAACTTATCTCTGAAAGCAGGGTAGTAATAGTATCTGCTTCAGAGTTTTTATGGGGATTAAAAGAAATACCTTAAACAAATTTTGATGGGCTGTTTGCTGCATACAGTATGTTTTCAATAAATAAAACTAATTATTACAACATTGGAAAATTAAGAGGTCTTGAAATAAGCAGCAATCATCCTGAAAGAAATTCAGAATGTTGAATCTAGGTTATCAGTTTTCAAGAAGAAATAAGCATTTGTTTCTGTCAGCCCCAGACAGAATAGGGACTAGCACTGATGCAGAGTTTTGTAATTTTCCTTGCATCACCACTTAGAGGCAAAAGAATGCGTTGAACGTTTTGATAGAAAAGGCTAATTCTCTTAAATACGTTTCTAAATTACTATGTGAAGTCTAATTTCAGATCATTTTCCATCCTAAATCCCTCATTTGGAATTTTAGCTTTTGATTCCCAAAAGAGTTAAAGGACTGCATTTAGCTGGGCTCAGCATGCTCATGTGCCCCTAGTGACTTCAAAACTATCCAGCGCTACAGGTCCCTTTTTCAATTAGGGGAAAATGCGTTAATCCTAGGAGCCATCCAAATTCCACCTTCCTTGGTCTTCCCCTGAGTGTAGGGGAAGACCTTCCTTCATCTTCTCATTTCCACATTTAGCCTTGATCTTTAAATAGTAATTTTTCCCCAGAGTGGCAGAAAAGTCAGAATTTTTTCCATTTGTGTTGCTTTAATAATATCCTCGATTGCTATCAGCTTGTCATCCGCCTTAAGTCCTGATGACAAAATCTGATCACAGGAACCCAGGAGTGAGAAGCAGGAACTTGACTCACACTCTCAGCCTTGCTCCTTCTGGAGGGGGAACAAATGATTCATTTATTTCATGTCTCAATTTCCTTACTGGAGTGTGCGTGTGTATGTGTGCATGTATAATTTCCTATATATCTATGTTTATATCCCTATACTACTTAAGTCTTAACTCCAAGACATGACTTGGTAACTTCAGACCCACAGGGGTCTTATAGATAATCAAAGCACTGATATGGCTGACTCTTTGCATATGTGCTGGACTCCTGACATGTTATAAGCCATTTTCACATCTGCCATCTCATTCTATTCTCTCCATACCTCTCTGAGAAAGGAAGCCTACTAAGTCTGGTGAGACGTGTTGTGCACATCTTACCTCTTTGAAACTAAAGCACAAAGTCATAAAGGGGTTCGATCAAGGTGATGTAGTAAGTTAGAGGCAGGCTGCGGGCTAGAACCTGGGTTTAAAGACTCTTACTCTCTGATTTTTCTTTCAACACTCCATGGTATTCCAATTAATAATTAATAATTGCAAACACTTTAAAATATCCTAAGCCATGAATTACTTATTCCTCAACATTTGTGGACTGCTGGCATGTTCTGGCAAACTTAAAAATAGGTCATCTTCTTACTAAATCATTTTTTTCCTCTTGATTTTTATTTTTCTTCATTCTGTTTTACCTCAGCATTTGATGCAAGAGAGACGACCTGCCAAAGTAAACTTTTGAGTTCTAGAACCTACCAGGGAGGCCTGAGAGAAGTCTACTGAAATGAGATCTAGAAACCAATTTTTATATGCTTCATTTCTTGTGCAACTATCTGGGAGACCTCAGGCAGGCCATTTCACTTCTCTGCATTTCATTTTATTAAATATAGGAAATAAGGGAACTTGACTAGGTAATTACAAGCTCTCCTTGGATTGCACAATTTTATCTTTATTATATAACTATGGCATAGAGTCTTTTTAGTTGTGTGGAAGAGAAAATAATGGACTCACCTGATATCAAATATGGCATGCATGTGTGTGTGTTTGTGCACGCGTGTGTGTGTGTGTGTGTGTGTGAGTTAGACACTCGAAACTAGTCATGGTTAACCAACAAGTCAACGGAATATTCCTTCCCCAAATCCTCCGGTACTTTCTTCCAAAGGCACTTTATACGACAGCTATTAAAAGAGTACTCCCTGTAGGAAAACAGCCCGTTGCATGGCAAGAGTGATGTCATCTTGAAGTGAAACCACCATGATGACCTATATTTGACTCCTGCATACTCAGATGTTCTCGTAGCATAGAGAACTGCTCATAAAGATGTTTATCTAACCTCTCCAGTGGTCATGAGTTTTGCAAGAAAGTCTGAGGTGTGACAAACTGCACATGTTTTACAAAAAAAGCTTGTTACATAAAGAATATTTTCTGGAAAGCAAGTGCAGAGATTCACCCTCTTGCAGCCATCCAAAACATTGCTTCTGTTCATAAATCCTTATTAAATATTTCTTTCTGAGAAACTAGGTTTGTCAGCCTCTTTCTTCTGCCTCCCAGCTCTCTCGGCCTTTGGCGGTAGATTTGTATATACCTGCTCGCCAAGGAACGTTCCCATTCAGACTTTGCCCTTCTGTAGTGCAATGGAAGGTTACAAAGTAAGCAGGAGTGGACCATTGTGTCAATCACTAGTGTCTACAAACTTTCAGTAAATTATAAATCACATTTCTTTTCTCAGAGCCATTAAATATGCCTGAATTTTATTAGATATTTTAATGCAGAAAGTTTTTTTTTTTTTTTTTTTATTTCAAGGGTCAGATTAAGGGATGAGCAAGAGGAAAAAAGCATTTATGTCATGATCCCATTATCACCTATTTTAAAAGCTATTCATAATTTTTTTAAGCATATTCAGATACTTAGCTAAGTCTCCCAGCAACTCTGGCAGAGCAATTATAATTTTTCCATTTTACAGATAAGCAAAGTGAGGTCCAAGAGGTTAAATGACTTGTACAAAATATATACATATATTAATAAGTTCAACTAGGACATAAGATCAGGTCTTCTCACTCCTAGCCTAGTTTTACTAATATAGTACCCATTTAATTATACCTAGAATTTTCCTTTGAGACAGAGATAATAGTTCCAGTTCTGGGAAGCATTTTGACTGCCCTGGATCAAGATACTTCTGTTATTTCCTCACTATCATTTTTATAAAAAGAAAACTGGACCTATCAGGTTAGAGTAGGTTATCAAAACTCTAAACATTGCCATCAACTTGAGTTAACATAACTTAACAGGTTGTTACAATATGCAATTGGTATGAGTGACTTCAAAATATGTTTTTATTATATATATTACACACACACACACACACACACACACACACACACCATAGAAATCTCTATTCACATGAATAGTCTTTTTCCTTAATAAAACTATTACACATGGTAAAAAGGAGTTTGAGGAAAAAATTAATAAAAGAACTGTGCCAAATCACCACTACCTATAAATAAGATCCAACAAAAATACTGTGGCCCACTCTCAAGTTGTAGATTTAAATCTGGCTCTGCCACGTACTAGCTATGTGATCATGGAAATAAAAATGAGATTTACCTTCTAAAATTGTTTCAAGTTTATATTTTTTGTAAAGTGCTTAGCACAGTGCCTTTCAAATGTGAAATGCCCCATAAAAGCTGTTTTTAGCATCTGCATCATAATCATCAGCATCATCATGTCGTTACTAACAGTATTTATCTGTGTATAGATTAACAGTAGCAGATTTTCAGAACTACAATCTCTCTTACTACTCACTTATTCAATGTCAGCCAATGAAATGGAAATTCGTTTTTACATTAATTTGGGCTTAGTGGCCAGGGAACAGTTGCTTGGGGACCCCAATGATTGTTGATTAGCTCCAAGTTCTACCAATAACTAGCCATGTGACGATGTTCTAAATTATTGGCAGCACTATACTTCCTGTACTTCATTTATAAAGCAGAGGAACAGAATTGATTTTAAAAATGCTTCATTAAAAAAAGGTTAAAATTATAGCTCAATTGTTAAGAGTATATATAAGAAAACATTTAAGTTTTGCTCAAAACTACTCTATCTGACCATATCTTCTTCTTACACAGTACTATTAAGAGACATTAAGGATTTTTTTTTCCATGCAAAAAATAATAGCAATCAAGACAGCCTGACCTTTTCATTATTGTGGCCATTCTTTATTAAATCATGTTCAATTACTTCCTCCTACTGCCAAGAGGCTGATTCTGGTTTATTGTTTGTTATAAGTTGCCACTGACTAATATCTGTAAAATTGAATTTAGTACAGGACTAATATTATAGATTTGTAATTAATAAAGCTGTCCCAGTAATCCAGCAAAGGGAATCTTGTCTGTATTTATAAGATGTGACAGTTCCCATCACCCTACAATCATTTTCATGTTAATACTGTGTGTTCTCACCTGCTCCTTCTGAAACCAATTTTACCTATTTATATAAAATAATGGCTGTGGTCATTAACAAAGTGAGACAAGCTTGACCCAAACAGTCTCTTTTTAAGAGGAGAATTCCAGAAAGACATTTTTATGCATGGGCTATGTTTCCTCTGAGAATATGATATTGCCTTCTCTTTTCGAGAGTAACTTATGTTGACACAAGATCTTGAGCATTGAAGACCAGCAGAAACTGAAACTGGCAAATCACCAGCCCAGGACTTTATTCCTCACCCGTGTGATTAGGGATTCTTTTCACCCTCTCTAAGAAGATGGGATCTTTGTCAAAGTTATGGTCTCATACTACAAAATCAGATGGCGCAGAATACAGTCTGCACTACTACTTCCAGAGAAGACCTCCTAAGAACTGATGACTGTACACTTCTGACTTCCTATGCCTACTTACATGGCCAGATAGGTGGGACATGGCCAGTATTACACAAACGGTATTTTTTGGTGATGTTTGTAGTTTAAAATATTTGTTTCCCCTTTCTACCAAGTCCATCCTTACGGAGGCCTGTCCTAGTAGCCTTTTGTGTAACGGGATTATGCACCTCATCCCATGGACATTAGGCTTGCCCATGTGATTTTCTTTGGCCAATAGAATGAGAGCCAAAATGACTTACTTAAAGCAGAAGCTTTGAGGATCATTTTGTTAATATTCTTCTGTTATTTTCCCCCTTGGCCATGAGAATTATATGCCACAAAATGAAAAAAGCACAGGAGGGAGAACAATACATGCAATATGAACTTTTAAAAAATGTTTTGCTTTAAACCACTGAAATTTTGAGGGCTATTTTTACCACAGCATAGTCTAGCTTAAACTGACCAACACAGACCCATTCGATCACCTTTAGATAAATAGATGATGGATGGATAGACAGACAGAGATATGCCATAATAATTACAGGAAGACAAATTACACACTAGATAAAGAAATTGGGCCAAGGGAATTTCTGAACATGACATAACAAAACATGAGAAAATTTTTGTTAGGAACTCTTGGAGACATAGAAAACCTAAATAGTCACCAGAAGTTTGCTTTATAACAGAGCTACTAAATATCAGGAAATACAGCACAGTATTTTAGGGGTGAAAAAACCTTCAAAATCAATCTATTCTGATGTATTTTTTATTTTTTAAGATAAATTCCCAGCCAAAAGAAAAAAAAATAACTTGCTGAAGGTCATTCAAATATATGATGGCACAACCAAGACAACAGTCCTTAAATAGGAATCATAGGGTATATAGAGAGGGGGTGTGTGTATACGTATACACACACACACATATATATATATATATGGTATATAGAGCCCTATACCCATTGCCTCATTGCATCATAGAAAATCAAGAATAGGGTTTTACTGCAGAACAATAACTGTGTAGATCTTCGGAAGACTACAAAAGACAAAGTGTTAATTTAATTGGCAATGCAAGACAGCTAATAAGTAATGTGCAGAAAAATGGCAACAAAGCTTTGAGCTGCTTAGCTTAAGTTGAAAAAGAAACAAAGACAGAGAAGACTATAGGCACAGATGTCCATGTATAGCCATGTATAGAACTTCACAGTTTTGTTTTTATTCTAAATTCATCTTGTATGAAAATGAATAGTAGAGATAAACTGACTAAACTTAAAATTGCTTATACTAGATATTTATGATAAATAAATCCAGTTATAGAACATCAAGAGGAAGACCTCGATTGGCCAGATTCTGACACTTCTTTGTAACCTTCATATCCATTAATTATTTATTGCTAAAACTTTACCCTTATTCTCAGGCAAACCCTGAGTGAGTCATGGTTTCAACCTTCATTCTTAAAGTATTGTTTTGTAATAAAAATTTTCTTTATATCTTAAAGAAAAATGAATATTGTTCATTTTTATATACATTTATAGAGTACTATTTTGTGATTGTCTTTAATTTTATCCCATTTTTGATAGAGATATAAATTCTTATTGCTTTCTGAATATAAAAACAGTAATTCAAGAAGAAAACCATATAACCCTGAAAACAGGATAGGGAATGGTAAGGACTTTGGTAAACTAGAGATTGTATATGCCCCACCAGGTGATAACTCAGCTCTCCACAATTGTTTTCACATGGGAATGAGGGCCCAGATGTATAAGATGCAGTGATATTTAAGAATTTCTCATGAAATTTCTCATTGCTTAAAGTTGACTGAAATAAATAAAATCTAACTCTATTCATGACTAATGACCCATGTTCCAGGCAGGAGTTAGACCATTAGCTGTCAATTAACAACTTCTGACTTTACCTCTTTGGATGTAAGTAAAATTACAATTGGACTTGATCCTTAAGGTTTAGCCCTAAAATGTTATTTTTGTATCAGTCTAATTTTACTCTCAGTCATTGACACTGGTAACGAGAAATCACTAGCGAAGGAAATGTCATCATTAGGTGGTTACAATTGGTGTCCATGATTGCATTATCTCTTTAACAAGGAGGCATTACACAGCTCATGAATTACACATTGTCTTTTATATTGCACTGCACAGCCCTTCACTTAGCAGGGAACAATAGATACAATGATGAAAATCAAAGTGCATGGTGCTGTTAGCATATGAGTATAGGCAGATTAGAAATTATGTTTGGAAACTATTCCAGTGAACACCATTATCTAAATTGAAGCTTTCATCTTTAAGTCTACCAGCAATGTCACTTGCTTATTGTACTTCAATATTTGTTAATAGAGGTACCATGTTGGAGAGCTAGTAGTGAGGTGCTTATGGGCAAACCAGTTAGGTTTGTGGTGGGCATAGGGGAAGAACTGTTACTTTAAGGAAATGCTACTTTGTAATATATCTTTTTGTCATCATACTGGAAGATGGTTATTGCAAGGAGTAGTTCATTTTGGAGTGGATAAATTGGAAGAAAAAGAAATGTGAAACATTAGACATTTATGATATGTTTTCTATGTTAAATGTAAAAGCACTGTCAACTTCTTGAACAGCAGAGAAACCCATACATAAAAATGAATCAAAAAATAATATTGTAAGTTGTGTTTAACATAGTGGTCACTCTCCTTTCCTTGAAATTTTCTGATCTGTTTCTACCTGTCTGAATGTGCTAATAAAACTGGCTGTTCTTGATTTTCTAAATGAGATTGATTACATGAGCAGCAGGTGAGAATGTTGAATAAATTCTAGTCAACCCCTATTCTGTACGCCCAACAAATTCTTTTCTGGGCTGTTGTGTACTACAATGTGTTGTGACCTACATAATAATCTCCTTTTGAAGAAAAGAAAATTAAATTTTTTAAACAAAACACTCATTATTATCCTCATTGCTATATGTTGCTCTTTTCAATATATAATATGCTTTAATTTGAGTATCTGCAATGCTAAATAGCATTATTTTCTGAAAATGCAAAAATAAGATGAAGAAATCACTCAATTACATTAAATAGGGTAAAATGAATCTTTAACAAAGTTGTATGTAGAGTATTTCTGTAGGCTCAGTCTCCATTTTCTCACTCATATTTTAAAATTTTTAAAAATTATTTATTGTTTTGAAATTATTTGGGAGCAGCAGTTGAGCATGAAGGATCTATCAGCTATATCAGTCACACTGATGTTAAGTGTCTGTTGAATGTAGTAAAATAGAATTTCCAGTTGAATTAGGAAAAATCAACAACTTGGATAAAAGTTAATGCTTTCTTGACCTGGTCGGTTTTGATAGACTGTTAAAATAAGAGATTAATCCTTAAATTTATTGTAAATAGTAGCATGCAAACCTTTTATTATGCTTTCTTTCAAATGAGATTTTCATTCATGGAACAAATTTATACAAATACACTGGATCCAGCAGTTTGCGAATTAAAGCCAGAGTTGAATGGTGACCCATAGGTCCACTTAACTAGTGAATAATAATATCTTATAAGCAGTAAATAAGCTCTTTGAAAAGCGAAAGACATGATTGCTGAACTGTTCCTCACTTGATGTTTTTATTGTATCTAAACATAATTGCTATTCCTACAGGGTAACATACTGTTGATGCATATATTTGGTTATCTTATTAAATGCTAATACTTCATTGGTGCATGTCTCTGTAAAATTAGCTATTATCAAGCTTAGGAATAATTTTTATTTTAATTAATTCATCTTTTTAATCTAATAGTTTTATGAGAGACAGTGGGGTAAAAATTCTGGATCTGGAAAAATAACTCTACATCACTGAATATCCTTGAGTAAAATACATAGCTCATCTAATTTCAATTTTGTTATCTGTGAAAGGGAAAAATAATCATACCTTTCACAGAGGCTTGTAGTGAGAAATAAAATGCTATCATGTATGTACCACAGATGCCAGAAAGTCATAAAACCCATTGTCCCTTCCCAGCCCACAACTGAGCTGCATTTTCTAGCCTCATTTTATCTCTATGGGAACATGAAACTAGTTCCTGACTACAGAACATAAGCAGAAATGACGTGTCACCTTGAAAACAAATAATTTTCCTTGAATTTCATATGACTTCTCTATGTCATCTGCCTCCACCCCTTAAAAACTATCTTCCCTCTAGGTGATATCAGAACAAACTTGGAATTTAAAATCCAAATGCATGGTTTTTAAATGTAATAGATTAATATTTCAGAATTGCAGCTGAAAGAAAGTTGCCATTTTTTGTTAACATACTTTTTTAAAAAAATATAATAACATATTACTAATAACAAAATAAATGGAGGAGGAGTATTATTTCCCCTAAATTAAAAACCTAAATGTCAAGGAGTTTGTTTTTGCATTTGACTTGTTTTGAAAATATATTGAAAACTTGATGAAGGAAAATATTCATTGATAAAGAAGGTAACTCTTACATTAAGGCATCAACAGTGTGACCTTGGTTATATCAGGGATAATGGATAAGTATTGAGGACAAGGACATTAAAGAAGCATCTAATCAAACACATTCCTTTAAGAACTTTCATCCCAGAGAAGGAGAGCTACTTCTCCATGGCTGCTCCTGGCCCAGCTCTATTTGCATAATTCATATATTTTCCTCTCCTGAAACCAAAGTTGACTTTCTAAATTGAAGCTCAAAAATAAAGTAAAAATCTATTACTGTGCAATCATCCACACATTTATTTTAAGATATTACGCTGCTTCAAATAGTTTCAAAAATTTAGTATTGACTAAAATAGACTCACAACTCACTGAGGCTCTCAAAAGTAACAAGAGACTGTAGAATTGGTGCTCTCGTTGTTTATTTCTCTTTTATTATTTAGGGGTTTTTTTCCCCCTTTCAATCTCTTGAATTAAAAAATTACTACGAACTTGTGTCTTTTATTTTTCCTTTTTCACCCCAAAATATCTCATCTCAATGATGAGTAAAGTTTTATTATGTGTATCTTCTTAGTTTACCAAGGACATTTAAATTAAAATACAGCCTAGAAGGTGGAAGCTATTGTTTTCTATTTGGGGAATTATTTCATTCGTATATATGTACAGATGGAGGCGAAGAAAACTGAACTTGATAAAATCAAATGAGCAGACACACTGAAGTAGGTACAACCTATCCAGAAAATCTCAGGGAATGGAAAAGATATGATTAGAGTATAATACACAGTGTTTGAAGACATAAAGTAGATTATAGATATTTTAGAAATCAGGCAATGAGCATAGACTTCATCCATGGAGCTGGTGTTTCTAAAATTGTGCTCTGCAGGCCACTGGTGGAAAAAACCACGCATTTAGTGGTATATAGATTTTTATTTTCATATTTATGTATTTTGTGTAATAAAAATCAGAAAAATATAACTAGCACATGGAATCTAAGCCAAAAAGGTGAGTTAAAGACAACAAAGACTATAAATAATAATTAATGTGCATGGTTATGCTGAAAAATTATGAAGACGTTTTATGAAACAGTGATATTTTGGATGCATTGCTGGAAATAGTATGAAAGCTTTAATGGTGTTCTAATATGGGAGGCATGTGGTATATTTCTTTTTGATTCATTATGATGACACTTGGATCCCAACAATATAGGTTTCCCTAAGAAACTCATTTGCCCACTTTTCTAGCCCACATCTCATGATGAGAACGTGAAAGAACAAAGTACCAAAAATTGTGGATGGAATTTGATGAACTGGCCATAGCAACATGGCAGAAAGAACAAACTCTCCTAGTTTAGAGTAAGCATTGAGCAATGGAAACATATGTAATAGAATTCTGCATTGCTTATTTAATTGGAAAGATGTACAGCTTTAACAATATAATTGTCATGAACAATCACTTCAACAATTATCTATAATCCACTCTACACAAGCCACCAACCAGGCTAAGAGCCTCATGGATTCAAAGATGATTAAAAGAGGCTTCTGTTGTGAAGTTTATGATTTAGTAGAGTGAATATCTGGGACCGAAGAGTAAAACAAGTACCCAAGTATCACAAGGCAGGAATTATGTTTTTATGAAGTGGGTGAAAATATTCAGGGGGCAGTTAATGGAATAATAATACTAATGATAATGACAGTAATAATACTGCCTTCCATTTACCGAGTCCTTCCCATGTGTCAGGCACAGTTTTAAATATTTTTAATGGAGTATTTTATTTAATTCTCAGAGCAACCCTGTGATATTGGTGATAATGAGCTCAGATATCTTAAATGATTGATACAAAGTCACACCACCGGTAAGTGGCAAAGCTGGTGTTAAAACCTGCACTGCCTGATTCCCAGAGTGAACATTCTTAAAAATTGCTTCAAGTTGTTTTGGTGTTAAGATCAGTAAAGGTATCATTGAGAAGATGCCATTTGTTTAAGCTTTAAAGTCATAGAGATGAGATGGTAAGGATGAATTAAGGAGCCAATCAGGAGAGAAAGGAGGCTGAGATTCAATGTGGACTGGCCAGTTTAATTCAGGAAAATATTAACAGATTAATTCTGTCACTATCTGGAAAATTATAGAAACGATTTTGGAAATTATAGAAACAATTTTGGTTCTTACATATTAGAAACAGAATAGCTTGTGCTTAATTGAACCTCCTGAATTCTTGTGACCTGATAAGAGCTGGACATCAGGGATTCTCTGGGCCACAGTGGGAGTCAAATATCATGATGATTAAGAGCATGGGTCTGGGAGCAGCCCACTTGAATTCATGTCCCAGTGCTTGAACTTGATCCCTGTAAATAAATGAACCCCTCTAAGTCTCAGCTTCCTCATCTGCAGTGATACCATTGGTGTTGACAATAGTAAACACAACCTCGGTTATGAGAATTAAAGTAGATCATTTACACAAGTGCTTGCTATGGCGCATGTAGTCAGTGCTCAGAAAGTGCTAGCTTTTATGATTAATGTGTAAAGCACAGACTGGAAGAGAGAGACTGACAGCAGGGGCATAACGTAATAAGCTACTGACACAGTGCAGATGAGAACAGACACAATCATGAACTAGGACAGCGGCAATGGCAGCTGAAAAGAGGACAGTTACACAAGGTATTTCAGAGGCATAAATGCCTTCGTGATTCATTAGATGTGGGAGGCAGAGACATGACTCTGAGTGTTCACGCCTGGCTCACTGGGGCAGTGGTGGTTCTTTTACCAGATATAGAACAATCAGGAAGAGATGATGATTTGGAGGAGAAATCATGGATGCAGAATCTGTTCTGAAGTTTCTACTGTGAATTAAAGATATTCTCCCTATATTATCCATCTACCACCGAGGAAATAGCTTTCTCCTGTGTGGTACAGATAAAACTGGCAGGAAAGGAAATGACTCAGGTCGCAGATGCAGGCCTATCAGGTGGTGTGAAATTACGTGGTGAGAAAATTCTTTCCTGTGAAATACTCATTCTAACCTTTTGTTTACATCAAGGAGAATATTTCATTTTGGTACTAGTTTCACTTTACTATATCGCTAATATCACTCTCTTCCTCTTTTTCAACGTATTCAGAATCTGGGGAACACAAATATAAGCACTTACAATTTAAGAATGATTTTTTTATATTTTTATATCAACTTCTATTTATGTCAAATAGCCTGGCGTTACAATTATGGTACTTATATAAACTTTCCTTTTTAAAAAGAAAATACTGAAAACAATGACTTTATTTAAAGAGAAAAAAAGTACTAAGGAACCAGCAATACAGTCACCACTTAGATATAACAAAGCTTTAATGAGCGAAGGTTAAAAAACCCTGCACTAAGCTACATCACATTTTAGGCAATATTCTTGTCCATGTACAATAGAGGCTTCTTAAAGGGAGATATTATACATTCACTACAAGTCTAGGAGAAAACCATGTTATAATAATGGCTGAGATTGAATTTCTGATAATTCCCCAAGGAAGTTGTTACTATAGATTCCTCATAGATATTCACTCGTTAGGGAGCTATGCTTTGAAGATAAGGATGGCATCAGACATCAAAGGAATATCAAACAGAAATGTCCAGTCATTGCAAAATTAAATGTCGCAAGAATCGAGCTAGCTGCCTTTCAGTATTTATGCTAATTTTCAATTGAGCCTTTTCTGTTTACAGAGTCTATCAAAACAGTACTGCACACAAAGTACAAACCAGCAGGAGCAAAAAGTGGAAAGACGACCAATGTGTGGGCTAACTACCATACAAAACTCCACAAAGGAGCTGATGAGATCAGCTAAATCATGATACACAGTATCAAATCCAGTATCTTTTCAATAAAGTTTTGCTGTGATTCCTTCAGAAAGATTAATAGCCTTGTGGGACCTTGGTAATTCTCTTTGCCATGCTAAAAGCAAGTAGATAACTTACTTTCCTAGAAGTAGAAGTATCTCTTGACAGTAAATACCCAGATCACTCTCAATATGAGACATTGGGGAGGAAGTAATGTTAGGCCCTGTGATGTAAAACCAACCCTTTCAGTACTGTCACTCTGGGCTGGAAACAACTAAACAAAAAACTTCTAGTCATAAGTTTGTGGGTTCTGATTTAGGGTGCTGGAATAATTATAGTAATATGAATATACAACAGAACTTAATGTCCAATTTCTCATTCTGGAAGCATGCAAAATTGGAGATTAATTTTATACATGTTCTTCCTTTCACAGATGGAAGACTTCAGTTCTAAGGCAATCCTGAACTTATTGTTTTTTTAACCAAATGACAAATTGTTCTACTACTTGATGGTCAGGATTTCCTATGAAGAAGGGAAAAGAAGGCCACTTTTTAAAAATATATTCAAGCATTACTTTGACCTTCTTGTAGACTCTTTTTGCAAAATAAGAAGGCCTTTAGCAGAAAATTGTAAATGCTAAAAATAATGTTAGAGCCAGATAACTCTTGCTTTAGAGGATGGTATTTTTGAAGGTAGAATCATAAATATCCATCTTAGTGTAGGTACTTAATTTGTTTCTCTCTGTACAATAGACCAAGGCCTTATTCCAAATTATTCATCACAAAAATATGTCCTATAAATTCTAGAAAATAATCAGGTATGTGAGAATAAATCAACAGGAAACAGATCAACTTGTGTAAATACATTTCAAATGACATTTCTTAATAGCTGGTAAGCTAAGCTGAGAACCCAATATTTATATTTGAAATTGGGACATATTTAAATTTACCTAATTTAAAAAGGAGTACTTGGAGTAATCTGTATGAAGTATACACTCAGCATTGCAGAGAGTTCAAATTGGCCACCTATGAGACAGATATGGTCTGGAAATGTGTCTAATTTTTCCCATATTATTATTATTATTTTTTTTTTTTGAGACAGAGTCACACTCCTGTCACCCAGGCTAGAGTGCAGTGGCATCATCATAGTTCACTGCTACCTCACACTCCTGGGGTCCACATCGGGCTCCCAGAGTGCTAGGATTACAGGCTTAAACCACCGTGCTTGGCCCCAATATGGGGATTTAAATCAATTCATTAATATCAATGAAAATAATGAGGCTTTATATAAAAATATTGAGTTTTAGCTTCTCTTGAAAAATCTAAAGTCCTGACCACATTATGCCTCCTGCATATCTGATATTATAATGAATATTGTAATTACTAATATTTACTATTAGTGAGGAGAAATATTTACTAATCTTAGTAAATATTAATAAAAGCTACTATTGACTGAGTGCTCACTAGCAGCCAGGTATGATTCTAAGTATTTTTATTATCATTATTATTACTATGATACACTGCATACAGATAGTCTCCCTGTGATGCAGATATTCTTACTCACATTTGGTATCTGGGAAAACATATCCTCTCAGAAATTCAATAAAACTGCCCAAAATCTATAGCTGATAACTAATGGAGTTGGGATTTGAAGCCAGGCTTCTTCAATACCCAAAGCTTGTTCTCTTATCCACTGATGGATAAGTATAAAATAATGAATTACTGAATGGAGAATGATTCCATATCCATTATGATCACTTTTCTGTATTTGCAGAAAGTTCATTCTCCTTGTGTGATTACTTTAATTGCTGCTATTTACTGTATTATAAAACATACTTTCTAAAAGAAACAAAATACTTACACCTAATACATATTTTATTATTTTATAATTGCCATTTAATTTTTGCTTCAATTAGCAAATAATTTACTAATCCAATTTGAATCCAATTTGCTTAAAATTGGTAGAATACATTATTATATATCTGTTCTACTAGAATGCCAATTATAATTTTCTCTAGGAAATTAAAACATTTAATTTAATTTTCTGACTATCATGTGTAAACAGGTATTGAGAAATCTTCCAAATCATTTATACCAGATTTTCAGCTCCAGAAGGGTTATTCAAAATTCTTTTCCAGTGCATCTTACCAGAGGTTGTCTTCACTACTTCAGTGGTATTTCTCAGACCAACAAATGAAAATTGATAAAGTCTCCAGGATCTTGTGTCACCCACTTCAACAGAACTTCGCTTCCATTGGTAAACAATCTCTTCACGTGGATAGCCATCTGCCATGAGATGGGAAAGCTCACATTAAAATTGATTATAAACGAACATTTATAGCAGCCCCTTTCTATGAACAAGACACTGAAGTAAGGACTAAGAGAGAGAGAGAGCTATGAGTTAGATGAGGAACCTGAACTAAAGGGCATTGGTGAGTGGAATAAATGTGATAACATCACATCCTAATAGGAAGTAAGGTTCAAAAGTCAGAAGGTCAAAATTACCCTTGAAAATGACTTAAATTGCATGGAAGGTAGACTACACGGGTCTATATAAGCCTTACGTATACTTCACATTGTCTGGAGTAATGTATACAAAATAACCAGTATACAATAAATAGTCTATATGCAAGATCATAATGAAGGGCAGTCAGCAGGGCAGAATTTTGAGAGTTGTGTAGAAATAGAAAAATAATGACAAGAGTAGACCCAAATTTCTCTCCAGGGCATGCAATTGGAGTGTAAGATGTTTGGGAAGAATAACCTCCACTATTTACACTATTTTCTCTTTCTCTCTCAACTTTTTGGGACTCTATTTTAAGATCCATAGAAATATACAAATAAAAGCAGTAAGTAGAAATGCCATGGGGAAAGATATCAATGAGCTTGGTACCTAGAGAATAGAAAGTCTTTATGAAAAAGGTATCACATTGAAAAGTAGGATAAAGTAGTGGTTATGAGTACCGTTTCCTAGCCATAATGCCCTGGGCAAATTTTTTAAATTTTTTTCTTCTAAATTATTTGTTTCCTTATGGTGATGATAATAGTATTTATCTCAAGGAACTGATGGTCAATTTATATTTTTGGATGGATAAACATTATTATTAAAGTTTGAAATAAACTTTTTCAAGTAAAAGTAAATAAATAAAAACTAGAAATCATTTCAACTGTTTGTCTAATAATAATTATATGTAAAGATAATTGCATGCTTATGGAAGCTGATTGACTACTTAGAATAAAATCCTATATGTTTCCTTTTTTTCCCTTTTCCTTTTGATCCAGCTCTTCTCTTTATCTATTATGTTTATAAATTAAAGAGAGAGAAAAATGAAAGAGGATCCCTAGAGCACTACTGGGTAGGGTGGTATGGCAGGTTGTGTTGAAAACTGAGGAAAAGAATGATGCTATTAGGGAACTTTCTGCAGAGAATGTGCTGGTGTCTGAATTGTTTTGGTAGCAATAAGGAACAGTGAGTTGCATTTGGGTTCAGAGGACATTGCACCAAAGGTTGCTCCAGGCAACCATTGCCAATTTATGAGAAGTTTGCAAGTCAAATGACACCTATTTGTAATTCCTAATAATATAGATCATTCTTTTGCAGAAATCTCCCTAATGGGGACAAGCTGGGATTATGATGAAACAGATTGTCAAAATCATCAAAGTCAACAACAACGACTTATTGCACTTGTGCAATTCTCTGTGATTCTCTTAACTGACATTGCAATCTGAAAGATTCTAGGTGAGAGAGGATATGAAATATGAAAGGAATGTTACTTACAACTGGAGAATTCCAGGGGGCAGGAGTGTTCATCCATTGGGAAGTTGTGCAACTGTAATTGGCACTCAGCATCAATTGTCAGCCTAAAGAGAAAGGTATTAAACATAAATAAAAATATTTTAGAAATATTTTTAAAAATGTACATTAGCACAATTTTTAATGACCATTCATCTTTATTTCTGGAGAACATATCTTATATTTTTATTGATAACACAGTGATCCTCAAAGTAGAAATCCACCAAGTTTAGGAAAAAAATTACTTAAGACTTAATGTAGTCTATTCATTTTCACAGACCAAATAATAGCATCTCATTTCACCTCAACTTGTTTATTCAAAATTTATGATTGCTTAAGTTTTTGTTTTTAGTTTTTTGGGTTTTTTAGGACAAATTAATTGCTCACATGAGATCTCTCAGTGAGTATTATTTGACTTAACAGAATAAACTGTTTTAAGGACTTAAGCTCATTTATTGTTTGCATATAAATGAATGCTGATAATTCTCAGATCTTATATGCTAATTAAAGCAGGACCTTCTGTTTGTAAGTACTTGTTAGCTGTTAGCTTTAAATTGCTAGACGTGAGTTTAAAAATACCTTTGTTGCACAATGGAGTATCATGAATTCTTACAGTGGAACATTATGAAGTCATTAAATAGGATGTCATAGAGTAGAAGAATACCTAATGGCTAAGAAGAACTGTTGAATGCACATACACAGACATATTAGAAAACTGTATGTGAGTGAGTCTCAATCAGTTTGTGTGTGGGATGCTTACTAAAGCATACAGATTTTATGAGTCCCAAGTCCTGGGCTGAGACTCCACCAAGGAGACTATTTGGAGCTCCAAATGTCTTGTCCATCTTTGAATAGATATGAATATAATACCAAATAATGGTGAACAGTTCATGATTTTTAAAATTTCACGTGTTAGTTATATTTCTTAAAATGGACAGATATCACTGTTGAAGTCATATTATTTGATGAAAATTAATTTATTTTAAAAGATTTTCCAGTTAGTATAACTTTTAATTGAGGAGATTTTATCATTCTATGGTACAATAGAAAAATTACTGATGTTAAAATATATCTAATATTTATTGAGCTCTTAATTGTCTACAAAGCACTGGTTAAAGTGAATTGTTTTCTCATTTGGTGTATTTGAACTTATCCAAAGTCACGTAACTAGTGGCACAGTTGAAATTTGGAGCCTGGTTTATGCCTCTCCAAAGCTGGAGGTTTTAATTATTGTTAGCTCAGTAATTGAATGCTCTTCTAAGAAAAGATCAGTTTTATTCATAAATGAAATTACAGTTAAGTTTTATATGTTATTAGTATTACTTCTCCAAATTATACTGGAATTATTAAAATTGAAAAGAATATAGATTGCAGATACAAACATAGATACTGACATGTGTCTATGCACACACACAAATACACACACACACTGATAGCTCATTATATTATAGAAAAGCAATGGGAACAAAATCATCTCTCTATATAGATTGGTAACCAATCTATTCAAACCTTGATTGAATCTCATGAGTGACATTTTTAAGGTGGCTTCCATAATTAAATATTGTAGTAATTCCACAAATTAATAGAAGTCAAAAAATGACTACAAAATTCTGAGAACAATAAAGGGACTTGAGGTAGGGTGAATGACTTCCTATTTCAAATGGTAGACTGAGCTCTGATTTATCGGACAGGCTTAGGTATTCACTAGATTCTAATTCCAGTCATTTATCTCTAAATTTAATGAAACCCATGACAAATATAAAATACATGCAATTAATTTATTCTGTAGTTATGGCCATTTTTCCTAGTAACTGATAAAACTCTGACAAAGGTTTTGAAGATAATTTCAAGTATTATATTTTGTATACTGAATATTATATAAGACTTAAAAATGTATGCCACAGGACTTTTCACAGGAATCATTTTGAAGCTAGAAGTTCTAGGATACCAAGATTTAGAATATTATTCTCATTTTTACTGAAAATATATGCAAATCATTTTAATATCTGCTGTGCTTACTATGTATCACACTCTTTGTTGATCACTTTACATATATCTCTCTTTCTTCCTTATAACAACTCTGTAAGGTAAGAATAATTGTCTCTATTTTATAGAAATTAAAAAAATAAAAGGTAAAAGTGTTTACTCAGTTGTGTTGTCAAGTGGGGGGAGACGAAGGGAAGGGTGATGTACGGTGGTGGTGCCTTCTCTCCCAATAATTTCCATCAGTTCTCACTTAATTACTCTAAATAAAAATGTAACTAAGTGAAAACATCATGCTTACTATGCAGGTAAAGCTTTGGAATGACTTATAGCACAAAGACCCGTACTACAAGATAGCTGCCCTAAGTCCCTGAGTATAGAAAAGCTAGAAAGTTGCCTGGTTCACACAGGTAGCAAGAGAGAGAGCTAATAACCAAAGCTGAATCTATCTGAGTCCTAAGTCTATGTACTTATCTATTGTGCTGTCTAATAATGTACTCTTGCTAAGGAGAAACTTCCATGTAAAAATATTTTAAATGCATCTAAGTATGAAGTGCTAAGTTAATGGCATAAAATAATGTTACCTACTATTTAATTTCAGAAGATGAAAGATAGCTTCTTCAAGTTTTCCCCAAAGATGTCTATTCCCAAAATAGACAATAAATTAAGTCAAACAGCCTATTAATGTAATGTGAAGTGGGGTGCCAAGAGGTGGAAGATAATATTAATAGATTCAAGGTGCTTGTCATTGTGCAGCTAAAAAGAGAAGGATATATGGAGACATCCACATCGAAAATTCTTCTTTAGCAATGATTTCCTTTGGAAATGGAGATATTTCCAAGCTTAAGAGCTGGTGGTCTCAAGGATGACTGATTGTATCTTAGTTTCCATATTCTAAAGTAGTAGGACACATACACAAAAGCCAAGATTGGTGCAAAGGTCAGATATCTTTCAAAGGCAAGGGAAATTTCATGTCACTTGTGAGGAAATAGAATTTTCACATCATTCATAGAAAATAAGTGCTACCTATGATTAGTGCTATGAAAAAGCTCGTTGATAACAGAAAGAAAAAAACTAACGTTATAGTGTCATATACTATTTGATCAAACATGTCCATCCTGATATAGGCTTGAAATTTCTTTATTTTTTTTTTCCTTCAGAGGACTTTTTTTTTTTTTTCCTCTCTAAGCAAATACCTTAGGGTGTAGAGCACTCGACCATCATTCCAAATTCTCAGCATCCTATTGGGGGTGGTGATCCAGTGAGCATCAGCCTTTTTGGAGTTTCTGAAGAAAGTGTCTGGAATCCAGATTTTCCCCACCATGTTGCTGTTTAATCGGAGAACTTTGATGGTGCTGTTAAATTTCAAACGTCTGTCATACCATGTTTGGGCAAAAAATATATCAATCGTATACTCCTGTTTTAAGAAAAATGATAAAACAGAACATTTTTAAAATAGTAAGATTGTATTGTAGAGTATTTGTATATCTCATTCTTGTTCTGTTTGCTAATATGAGGCAAAGCTATTCTGGCTTTGAATAGACCAAAAGGAAGCAAGTACTACCGCCTCACCCATCTTTTACAGACCAGTTTGATATTTTTATGGAAAACAAAATTGACTTGCCTAAATGAGTTCTGGTAACAGGATCTTAGCCCTGATGTAATCCTTTACTTTCCATGTCTACCGAGCAGAATTTGTCATAATATTTTGAGCCAGCTAATTCTTTGCCGTGCAGTGCTGTCCTGTGGATTGCAGGATGTTTAGAAGTATTCCTGGCCTCTACTCACCAGCACAGTAGCAAGCCCCACCCCCGCCCGCAATTACTTCTGCCAAATTGTGACAATTAAAATTACTTCCACACGTTGCCAAATGTCTCTTGAGGAAACAAATGGTCACGGTTCAGAATCACTGCTATAGAGTAAAACGAAGCCCAGAATATTCAAAAACAGTCCTAAGGTGGAGAGTTGGAAGTTCAGTTGCTTCAAAGTAACATGAGGACCCTAAAGGACTTATCTGGTTAGGTCATATAAGGACAGCAAAAGGGAACACACACGAGTGCTTTGCACCATGCCTGGCAGGTAGCAAACACCCAATAAAGGTAACTTATTATTTTTTTTTTTTTACTATTTGTTTATTATTGTTTTTTTTCTCTAAACAAGATGAAATTAACCAATTAAAAATAATTTAAAATACTGTGCTAATCTCTATCACAAAGCACATTCTTAAAGGTTATAGTAACAAATGACTATGTAGATTCCCCTCAAGTGTATATATGTCACTAAACTGGAAAGTGGTTGACTTCAGTCAAAGAAAAGCAGATATGGTATGAAATTCAGACCATTTGGCCTGGACTCAGAACACCGAGTTCTAGTTTGACTATCATATTTAGCGGTAGTGTTCGGGGAAACATCTTTATACTGTTTAGGCCTCATGTTCCTCATCTTCACAAGTCGACAATTAATACAAATAAATGCTTAGGTTACTTCCAGCTCTATAATAGTAAGATTCTTTGCTTCTCAACTCCATTATCACCATGATCCTCCTCCCAATTGTTAATAAAAAAAGCTATTATCATTTTATTCTTATTGATGTTATTCATCAAGTCCTTATTTTGTGCCAGTTCTCTGGCTAAACACTTTTCATGCATCATCTCATTTAATAAACTACCTATTTGAACAATAGAAACAAATAAACTCTTTCTATAATAAACAATAGGTTAGATTATTTGGTATTGACACCATTGCAATTAACTCGTCCTACTTCTGTCTTGCATTATTTAATAACTTGATTTTGTAAATGGAACAAATAAATGGAAAAAAAAAAACCAACTCAGAGTTCTCAGGATATGAGAGCTGGGGAAGGAGGGTTATCCACATTTCCTAGTCCAGTCCCCTAGTCGCCATTTTATGCTGAAAACATAAAGCACCAGGGAGACTGTTGATTTTGAAGACTACACAGCCCGACAGGATCCATGGAGAATCTGCTTCTTTGGCCTCATTCACATTGTTCTGTGTCCTTTCCTTGCACCATCTGCCACTGAGTCATTGTAACTGACTACATTTCTACTGGGGTAAACCATGCCATCTTTGTTCACCATTTAGTTCCTTTTTCTAAGCTCTAAATAATGAGAAGGGAATCTATTTTCTGAAATACTTTGTCAACTAATTAGTGATGTGCCAGTAGGAGGAATAATTAAATAATTTAAGATTTACATTTTGGCCACAAAAACCACACATGAAAAACTCTGGTGCAGGGTGTGGTGGCAAGTGCCTATAATCCCAGCTACTTGGGAAGCTGAGATGGGAGGGTTGCTTGAGGCCAGGAGTTCAAGACCAGTCTGTGCAACATAGTGAGACTCTGTCTCAATTTAAAAAAAGAAAAAAAGAAAAGAAAGAAAAAAAAGAGATTTGATCCTTAAAACCAGCATTTCACAAACTGTAATCCAGGAACAGTTCTGGGAACTGTTATTGCTAAAGCAAGAAAGTTCTAAGTTTAAGTAAACTGCCTATATAGCTTCCAGTTCTTCGATATTTACAATTTATAGCAGAACATTAAAGATTCTGGGAATTCTACCTGTAAAGAAGTAAAATGTTAGAATGTGTTTAATGGTTAACAACCAAAGTTACTGGCATGGAGTATGCAGGTGATGGTATAGCACCTCGATTAAGAGCAATTCAAGTTTATTTTCCTCTCTCTCTCTGACTTAAGGAAGCATCTTTGTTGCTAGGTTGGTAAACAATGTTTTAAATATATAACATCACCATATTATATTATATTATATTAATACCATACTATACATAATATTACATCCTGTTATGTTGTACTCCATTCTACTCTATTGTATTGTATTGTGGATCTCATTTTAGTTCTTTATTTCAGATTTGTAGAAAGTGTTATATAAGAACAAAGTTTAACATTTATTATTACATCTGATGCATTATTTCTTCCGAAAAACATTTCTAATTTGAAGCAAATTATGCCATCCTCGAATCATCACTATTCTAAAAACATTACTAGTGGAGTACTCTATTTTATTTTGTAGTAAGTGGCTCTTGACAAGTACACAATGATTCTTGAATTGTAACAGTATAGCATATTTACAGATTAATTATATATATGATCACATCTCATTCTCATAACAAAAATCCTCAAAATTTAATTATCTTCTTATTATAAGAAAGAAAAATATCTGAAAGATTATCTTTCCTTTCTAATGTCTTGAACCTATTTTTTGTTATGTTCCTTGCTATTTCCATGACTCATTTCCTCTCAAACATGCTAATAAAATAGCAGAAAATTTTATTAGGAAACTCACCATATTGATAGCGTTCACTGGACCAATGCTATTCACATACATGTCTGTGTGAATTAATGTTGGTTTCACTGTGAAGAGAACCACAGAAATATGCATATGGAGAGGTACACAATTTTAATGTTTTAGTCTTTGTTTTCTAGAACAGATGTATTTAGCTACATTAGAAGTAATTTATTTACAACTAATTTGGTACCAGTTACTAATGTACTACATTTGAGTAGCTAGTTTATGCACATACATGCAATAAGCAAGCACAGTAGAGTTTTGAAACTGATTATCCTTTTAAAACTACATAAAAATGAAAGAATTAGAAAATGCTTCTCTTAGCTCTTCTTCATCTTTCTCTCAGATATCTTGAATTTTACCATTTCTCCTTCAAGCTCTGAAAATGATCTGGTCATTGTACTTACCTGAGCCATATACAAAAATAATTACTTGGTGACTCAGAGGAAACATATGCCTAAAAACATGCAGTAGACATAAAGAATAACTAGTAATATAAATTATTTTGGAAACATTGTTCCATGTAGATTCCTTTTATGACCACTCTATCCTTCCATACTTCTAACCAACACAAAATTAATCTCCCTCAATGATTTAGTGGATGTTATGACACCAAAGATAATATGAGGAAACCATATGGAAGCCCATTGTGTACCCATTTGTCAGACAAGACTGATATTAAAAATCCATGACCAAATGCATGCGCTCCATTTTCATTAAACATTTAATGAACAAGGATTCATAATATCATTCTGGGCTTGGATTCAACAAGTACATTTGCCTTTTTATTCATTTTCCTTGACAGCGCTGTGTCCTGACTCTCTGCAGTGGATTGAGTTCTCCACCATTACCCGCATCCACACCTTTGCCTTCTCCTCAGTGAGGCTATTCCTCTGCCTCCAGACTTTGAACTTGCTTTAGGTGATAATATATCGACAAAAGTGAGTGTGCCAGTTCCAAGCCTAAGCACTAGGTCCTATGAGCTTCTACTTTCTCTCTGGGTCTTTCCCATTGTTGAGAGAAGGATTCTCCTAGCTAGTTTACTGGTCTTGGGAGTAGAATAAGACACACAGAGCACATCTGCCCTCAGTACACATCCCCAGGCTTGCCTTAACCCAGCCCCCTGCTAAGTGTTAAATAAATAAATGTTTATTATTGTATGCTACTGAGATTTTGTGGTTGTTTGTTACACAACAATAGGCAACCAATGTATATCCTCTTTATTATTATTATTTTCTTTGTTTTTTGATATTGCTTTATAAAGAGATTGTCACTTTTTTCCTACAGCCTCTGTCTGGGATATCTAGGAAAATTTGAATTTCTAGCTCTGGAGCTTCATTTGAGAATCACATTTCTGCATTTATCAATACCTCTTCCTCCCCGAGGCCTGAATGCTATTTAAACACTATTTATTTATTTTTACAACACATAACAAAAGTATAATTTAAATCTTTCTGATTCTTGAAGTATGCTGATGTTTTCTTCTAATAAGGTAGATTCCTATCTACAGCATACCACAAAAGGCTGTAACAAACCTCCTATATCAGGTCGAAGTTTATTGTCATATCCTTCCAGCAGGTTGTTCAAGATGACAGTGACATCACCCTCAGGAACTTTTGGAGTCAAGACCCATGTTTTGTTAGAGGCATAATCTTCATAGTCATCATCAGATTTTTGGCTAGTGAAGCTAAAAAACCAAAAATATTGGTCAAAAATCACATATATTACACCCAAGTTGACTTTTACCCGCAGACCATTGGTGCAAAAAGAGAAATAAAACAGAATTAAAGGAATGTATAAAACCGTGAAAAATCTTACCTGAGAGTTAGTCTAACTAATTAAACTGTGCAGATGGAGGTTAAAACATACTAAAGTGTACTCTCCAGTTTTCCAGAATTCTCTGCCCTCCCATCCATAAATACAACTGTTTTACCAGTTATTTTTGCCTTTCCCATATTTAATGTTCTTCCTGCCCACCTGCCTAGCCTAGCCTCCTGAAGTTATAAAAATACTATTTTAGTGAAAGTGATGCTTAAATGATCATACTGTAGTCTAAGAATTCAGGATGTCTACTTCATCCTCCTTTGAGAAGTTAACTTGCTCCAACCTATTAATGAAAGGAAGAGACTGATAATTAGATTCACTCCCACAATCCGCCAGACATGCTTCTCCTCTATTAATTGAGCACTAAGGAGAGCAAACTCTTGCTGCCTTTGCTTTCCCCAGGGTGAGTGTATGTGTATTTTTCCCCCTCATTTATACTGAAGGCAAGGGTGGTTCATTTATCTTTGGTTGTTGAGAACCTGGTACTATGAAGAAAAATGTAGTTGCAGACTTTAAACCACCCTTTATTGTGGTAAAGGTTTCTAATCTGGAAACTCATACTAATGGTTAATGTACTGCAATCACAGAAATGGAATTACCTGCTTTGACTTATCAGAAAAGCCAAACAATATTCTGTGATTCAGTCTTTTGTGCTAAAATCTGTCATAAAACCTCCCACAGTTGGGCTGGAAGCTAACTAAGGGCGACTCTGGAAGGCGATTGGAATTTCCACAGCTTACCTCTCCCCCTGCCACAAGTTCCACACTGCCCTCTCCACAAGATGATTATATTTCCTAGATCTAGGGGCAACACAAACCCTTGGGAAAGCTGCCATTTTCATTTTTATCAGCACTCAATAAATGTTGGTTACTTCTGTGGTTTAGGGTAAAATTTCTTTAAAAATATAAACTTAAAATATTAACATAACATTTCCCAACCCTATTCTCATCTTCAGCTTATTTTCCTAGATATATGGTATAGAATGAATTTTGTCAGATTCAAATAATTACCACATTGCCCTGAAAATATATAGAGAGATATTTATATATTCTCAAACCAGATTCATCACCTTTCATCAGTCATAGTCATCAAATTTATATATATGTGCATGCACACATAACATAGCTACATTATATATGCATACACATAGCTTAAATACACATAAATATGAGTATATACGTATGTGAGTTCATGTGAATGACTATATATGTTGTGTGTATATGTATACACAAATGCAGCAGAAGATGACCAAATGCAGCAGAAGAAAAATAATTATGTGATTAATCTGGTTTGAGAATAAGGATGGGGGATGAGGTTTTAAAAGTAATTACTGGTTACTGGTATGGATCAATTTAGTAAGCAAGTATAGTAACCTCCTGTCTTTTTATTTCTATATACCTTTACGATTAGGAAACACTCTAAAAATATATCTGCAAAAAACCTAACATAGCCAGTGTCTTCAATCTTGCACTTTAGTGAGCACAGGCACGTTAAACATGCATTAATTTCACAGAGTGTCCACAATGGTATGATGGGCTGGGCAATGCTGCAGCCAGCTCTCAAAGAGAAATGCCTCCTTGCAAGCATAGCCACTGGTTCGCTGCTAGCTCTTGGGAGGAATTTCTCCAGAGCTCTGAATTCTGTCTAATACTGAACTCTGCCTAATAGAGTGCTAATCCTCAGATCTAAATTTTACTAGTTTAGGAAAGGAAAAAAAAAAAAAAAAAGCTCTCTGGCAAAACAATTTCCAAATCTCCCCGATAATTCATTGAGAAAAGAATATGGTTGGCCGTCAGATGTCATCATAATGGAATTTACCACCATTTAAATTGTTCATGCAAAAGTGCCTTTTCAAAAAACCAATCTCTGTCTCTCTCGCTCTCTCTTTCTCTTTTACCTGTCAGACACAGCACCCTATTAAATTTTCTTCAAAGGAATGAATATGTGTTAAATCATTTGGTTTGTTTGTTTATGGCACCTCCTCATACTAACAAATAAATGATCCAACTATGATGGTGCTGTATTACTGTTATTACTATTATCTAGCACACCAAGAGGAAAAATACATTAAATGAAAAGATAAGGGATACTTGCTGAGAAGGAATGCTACTTTACAGAATTGAACCAGTAATTCTCTCCAAGTCATCACCTAGTGAATACCAAAACAATAGTCAGATTGATTATTTTATATAAAAATGTCAGTGACAAATTTTTTTCACACTTCAAGATGTCCTCTTAGCCATAGAGAGGTAAAATGAAGTAATTAAAAGCACATACTTAGGTGTTAGGAATTCCTAGCTCTGCTGTCTGGATTTATGTCTTGCCTCTATTATTGTTTTTATGACCTTGGGGATCATTATTTAACCTTGCTAAGCTTCAAAGTTCTCATTTTTAAAATACAGTTAATACTAGTATTCTTATCGCATTCTTGTGTAAGGTTAAGATAATGTTTATAAAGTGTTTAGCACAGTACCTAACACACAGGATTGCAAATCGGTCCACTACAGTTATTGTTATACAGTGACCACTGCTAGATTTTTAACAGCTCCAACCATGGAACCAAAACCTGAATCTACAGATGCGGCTTCAAGACTTTTATCTAATATGGGCTGAGAAGAACTAAAACCAAATGTTTTCCAGGAAGAAAAATAATGAGCCACTACATTGCAAATAAATGAAGTTTTTCTTCTCTGCAGCTTTCCTAGCTGAGGTCTAAATTAAAAGGGCTGATGCATAATCTGGGATTGTTTCCAGATTTGTCTTAAAAAAATAAAATAAAAAACTTCCCCCATTCAAGCTTGGCTGTTTCTTTTCTCTAGAATTCTTTAGAGATAAGAACATCCGTATTTACAGGTAGACTATCCAGGAATAATGAAGTCTGACTACTAGATGAGACATTCTGTGAAACTGCAGACTCCACAAGAACACCTGGGCAGAAATATGTTGCTAATGATTCAAAAAAAATCGAGCCAACAGATGAGTGGGTGGAGAACAAACATAAACTTGAACTTCCGGTTAAAAGCACCTATCTGAATGTAACAGCCTTTAGTAGTTATTATCCCTGCTCACACTTTATAGTTTAAAAAATATTCTTATACAAAGAACTGAAATTGAAATTACCCTTACATTGACTATTAAAACACCTTTTTTTTTTTTTTTCCCGGTCGTCTGAATGTTAATTCCACTGGGACATTGTTAGAAAAAGAAGTGAAGTTTTCATCTCTGAAAACTTTCAAAGAAGTGTTAGAAAGCCACCTTACCAGGAATCTGGGACCAGCAGCAGTAGCTACTGGAAGCTCACTATAGATGGAGAGTCCTGGGACCCACCCAGACTCCTCGATCAGAATCTTTATTTTAATAAATTCCACAAGTGATTCATGTACAGTATCAGTGGTACTTACTCTTGACTCTGTGTGTGTGTGTGTGTGTGTGTGTTTGTGTAGAAATGGGATTTTTTAAAAGTACAGATTCCCATGTTTCTGCCTTAGATTGGAACCTCAATCTCCATGTTGTAGATTATGCATTTTTATCTTCAATTTTACAGTTTTATGCATAATTTCAATTTGGTCATGATTACAAATGTGAATTCATATTTGTAATTAGAAGCAAAAATTAATTTTATTTGGAAAACAGTGGTTTATAAAAACAAATGCTGCATAGAGATTGCTCAGAGGTTGCTCACAATGATATCTAAGACTCTAAATATTTGAATTTTGATACATATTCTGGATGGTTGTCACTGTGAAGATTAATCATTTTTAAATTTCTGGAAATTTAAATTTCCACCTAGATATTTTAGATTCCCATAGAGGTTATGAAACTTTAGGTTCAGTGAGATTGGAGTATTTAGTCATTGTACTCCCCAGGACAGAACAGCAGACATTTGGATGACAAATAAAAACATTTGTCCTTTCATTCAAGCATCTTTAAATTCTCTGGTGTTTGGCATCATAAAGTCAGAATATATATTTCTTTTTCTATAATATAGAAAAGTAGTTGATTTAAAAACAAAAACATATTTTTATACTTGAAATATTTTTAAATGATTGATTAACGTTCACTCCTATTATTTTCACTAACATTTTGTTGGTACAGGTTTTGGCTTACTTTTATTCTATAAATGCAATGAGTCATATGTAGAGTCTTTTATATGGAAAAATAAATCTCTCAAGACATAAAGGCTAGGAAAATAACTTTAAATCTTTTCTATGAAAAATTCCCATTTTCTGCTCCACTGTTACCTCTGAATTGTGAATACCCACTGCTTACAGCTCATAAATCTCTATTCCTTGCTTTACGACACTAAGAGGGATCCCCTGCTACCTCAGATTCTCATCGGGCTATGGAGTCCAGTGGGAATCCCATGACCCCAAAGCATCATCCATAGAGGAATGTCTTGCTCTTTATGTGATGTCATCATGTTATCTGAGAGTTGGTTTAGTTCTAGAAATCAAGCTAAATTGAAGTACCTTTGCATATACTGGCCTTTCTGACTACAGTCTTCCCTTTCCTCCACCCCCAACCCAATACTCGGCATAGTTTATTTCTTCTTATCTTTCCATTTTCAACACAAGCATCATTCATCTTCTCATAGAGGCAATCTCTGACTGTCTTATCTACACTCGCTGCCCACTTCACCCTTTATATGTTCTAGCCAATAGATAGCTTCATATCATTTATCACAATGTGCATTGATTGATTTGCCTATTGTCTGTCTCCAGTACTAAGCTATAAATTTCATGAGTGTGTGCTTAATGAAGATTTGTGGAAATAAATTTTTGCTCACCATTTTTCCTCAGTGAAATAATAACACTCAAAATAGCTACTGTTAAATATTCACTGTTTTAGGTAGAACTTTAAAGACTGCCCACTTAATCCTCAAAACAGTGATAGTCCTGCAATTATCCCCATTTTCTAGATAAAGAAACATAGCTGTAATTATCAAGAGTCACTTTGGTCAAAATCAAAACATTTAACTGTTATTCTTTATGGCTTTGAGAAAGGAATGGGGACCAAAGAATCTGCTATTATACATTCATCCACAATAGGATCATCATAATAAATGATGGCTCCAGCTTGTTTACCTTTAGGACAATAAATTAGTTTATGCCTGAGCACAGTAAAAGATATGGCACCTTCAGCACAAAGTTAGTAACATTTGGATTTCATAAACTCACCATTGCAGATACCAAAAATTTGATCTCCCCACACTGAGGAATAAAAGCAAAGCTTGCAATTTAACTTAATGGATGTAATAAGCTGCCTGGCTTAAATTCCTTCTCGGTTTGGAAAGCAATATACATTGCAGGAGCCAGGCACACATATAAGCTAGTTCGATTCAAAGGATACCCTCCAGCCACTGCAAATGGTGGAATTTGGTAGCCAGTGTAGGCACAGGTAGAGTCGGTGAGTGGGCAGAGGGAACTCAGAGGGCAGAGGGAACTCAGAGGGCAGAGGGAACTCAGTGTATGATCATGGGAGGGGGGACTCCACTCAGTACTATCCAGGAGGACTGGAAACTCTTGAGAAACACAGTGGTGTTCAGTGAAAGAGGCCGCTGGGGCACCAGTTGCTCCTTCATGTAGGGTTCTCCAGTGGCTCGGGGGTTCTATACCTCCCATTAAGGACACGTACGTGCCTTGTGCCAAGCCTGTTGGGAATGGTGATCTCTGCGTGGTTTGTACACATGAATGTGTATATGCAAAGAGGGTAGAGTTAGGGCAGGGAAGTAACACATTCTACTAGCAATTTTTCCTGCTTATAAGGACTTCCTTACCTCACACCCTGTTCATGTTTTTGATATTTTGCTGTTGGTAAGTGCATTTATTTGACTGAATGAATCAAGAGATATGTATTTTCCAATGCGTAAAATGCTAACTTTATTTTATGAACTACCACCAGTCACCCGTATCACATAAATGTCTGTGGGATTGCATTAGTTAAGATGAATTGATTGCAAGTATTACAACTTTTGAACTAAATTGGGAGGCATCAACACATACAGTGGTAAACCCTGAGATGGGATGAGCTTCAGGGTGTTTTGACTCAGCTTCTTAACTATGTGTGCAAAAACTCAGGTATTTTTCTATTTCTGTCTTCTATCCTCTATAGTGCCAGTTTCAACCCCAAGATGGCTTGTTTATGTGGTCACAAAAAGCTGCCAACAACTCTTAGCCTCTACACTTCCTTGGATGCACCCGTAGAAACAGAGAGATAAACTTTTCCAAAAGCTCTCTCAAATAGAACAAAATGTCTACTTTTCTATTAATAAAAGCCCCAGAAAGTCTCCTTTTGTATATCACTAGGCTGAATGGGCTCATGCATATGCAACCAATATCTATGGCTAGAGAATGGGAATATGCTGATATTTTACTCTAACTATATGAACCTACTACAAGCATCAAATACAGAATCAGTTTCTCCAAAAGCATGTGGGCTTCCCAGATACCAAATTAAAATTGGGGTATTTGAGAAAGTGAGAAGGGAAAATGTGGAGAAGGCAAACATAGCACTCACTGGAAGAAAGCGGGTAATAGGAGTATAACAGAAATAAAAATCATCAATGTCAGATTATGTTCTAGGATTATCATTATTGTTCATTTTCCCCAGGTTATCCCCCTCATCATAAGTTGTGTTGTTTGCTTGTTTTAACCCTCCTTAAATAGAAGTGGGAAGATGTGGAATAGCTCAGACTCATACACTGCAGGAGGGAAAATATTTTGGCCTATCTGCTAATGATGAGCATTTTGTGTATTCTACACCCCAGAAAATCTTCTATCCCTAGATTTATCCAAACAGAAATGCATGTACATGTCTACTAAAAGACGTGTACAAGAAAGTGCATAGTTGCATTATTGGTCACAGACAGGAATAAATATAACCAAAATCAATAGTAAAATGAATAAATAAAATGTGGTATTTTCATATAATAAAATATTGGACAATGCAAATTAGCAAACTATTGCTACATGGAGCAAAATGAATTTGAAAACTAAAAATCTGAGAAAAAGATGTACATACATATCGATACATAGACAAATAGTTATATTCCTGTTTTTATAAAACTTAGTGATAGGTAAAATTGAACTATAGTGCTCAAAGTCAGGACAGCAATTACTTTGACGTCAGAGAAAAAGGACAGAAATTGGGAAGAAATGAGGACATTTTCTAGGGCATTAGCAATATTTTTTTTCCAGACATGGTTAGTGATTATATGGGTTTTTATTATAATTTGTGATAATCCATTGAGCTATATTTATGTCTTATGCACTTTATATAAATTTTACTTCACAATGAGAAAAAATACTTCAAATGATTAAGTTTAGGTGTGAAGGTCAGAAGCAGAGCATTAGATCCCTATGGGCAAGGACTATTTTTGTCTTCAACAGTGTTGTTTTCCAAAACTTTGCAAGTGGCTGCCACTTGGCGAGATACTCAATGAACACTTATAAAAATAAGAGTATGGGTTATTTTTTAAAGAAGATTCAATGTTTGTCAAAATTAACTTAGTAAAACTCTCTCTCTTTATATGTTTGCCAATGTAAAAATTACAGTTAATAGCAAAATGAACTGCCTACATAAAATGATATTGCATGTTAGCCATCACTCTCTTCATTAAACACTGTTGGTTCCTTGCTGTGAAAACTCCAATGATGTATATTGAAAATATTTTTGTATTAAAATGAAACAACACCAAGGTTAACGCAAGAAACCAATTCTAAAGTCATCTCAACTGACTATGGCTGTTGGAAAGAATAGAAATAAAAGTGTGGATGCTAAAATTGGGGTTAGAAAGAAATTTCAATGAATGATTATTAAACCGGCATATTTTCTAATTTATCTATTTGTAAAACACTGCAATGTGATTATTTACAAAATGATAAAAAATAGTGTTCTCGATTTCTCATTTGTATACACTTTGCCACAGAATAGAAGCTACACGGACTTTGTTCCACTTAATGTATGGCTTCATAACCTGAATAATCTTGAGAAAACTAGAAAACTAGGACAATTCACCTTGCACACTACACACTAACATGGAAAATTAAAAGGCAGTAACCTGAAGTGGGTCCATAAATATGTTAGTCTCATGCAACGATTTTTTTAATGAGGTGGCAGAACATACACACTATACTGGCACTGTTATTGGACTAAATGACAACATGATGACAGATTAAATCAATATAATTTGGGGCACTCCTTTCCCTCACTCCAGAAACACACGTGGACTCTGCATTTCTTGCTATGTTCTGACTATGAAAATCCAAGACCAATTTTTTTTTTTTTTTTTTTTTGAGACAGAGTCTCACTCTGTTGCCCAGGCTAGAGTGAGTGCCGTGGCATCAGCCTAACTCACAGCAACCTCAAACTCCTGAGCTCAAGCGATCCTCCTGTCTCAGCCTCCCGAGCAGCTGGGACTACAGGCATGCACCACCATGCCCGGCTAATTTTTTCTATATATATTTTTAGCTGTCCATATAATTTCTTTCTATTTTTGGTAGAGATGGGGTCTCGCTCTTGCTCAGGCTGGTCTCGAACTCCTGAGCTCAAACGATCCGCCCACCTCGGCCTCCCAGAGTGCTAGGATTACAGGCGTGAGCCACCGCGCCCGGCCCCAAGACCAATTTTAACCACAGAAGATACGCAAGCCATAAAAACTAATGTCAGAGAATGATGTATTTCTTGATTTACATTTCTTGATTTACTATCGAGGTATATATCAAGGAAGAAATTCAAAGCATTTATACGATGACAATCATGCATTGAGCAAGCTCAATGTCCAACACACACTGAATGTTCAAAATTGGACAAAGACCAGTCATTCTTAATCCTAGGTGCATGTTAAAATTACATGAAGGGCTTTAAAAAATGCCAATGCTAAGGGGCTACCTCTTATGATACTGATTTAATTGGTGTAAGGTGGGACCAAGACATTGGTATTCAACTAATTCTAAGATGTAGCCATAATTAAGAGCTATTGTAACAGAGTATGACAGATGCCCCTGGACTTTCTTTTCTTAGAGTAAATAACTACTTTGGTAACTGCTCTTAGGAAAGTCAGATGTCATTTAGTATTTTAAGGTAACCTGGAAATGCAAAGGAGCATCACCCTTAATATTTATGTACTAAGATAGCCCCTTATTAGTGTTTCCCAAAGCATGGGGCACCTGCCCCTGAGACATAGACGATTTTAATTAAATGTCACATAGGCATAGTATTAAAAGATATTGAAATACATAATTAGAAAGTCTTTCCCTTTTTAATTTTCTTTTAGCACATCTAATTATATTAAGGACAAAGTCTTGGTTTATTTCTAATTTGCCTTTAGCCTCTCTTACCAATTTGTTAACTACGTTCTAAAGGGAAAAATAGCAAGCTCCCCACATCTGGTAGACAAAATTATATAATTAAAATTTGTTAATTTTGTTCTGGTTTGACTGAGTTTACCTTGCAGTTGTATTGTTATGAAAAGTGACACTGATTTTCCAGGGTTTTTTTTTTTTTTTTTTTTTTGAGACAGAGTCTCACTCTGCTGCCCAGGCTAGAGTGCCGTGGCATCAGCCTTGTTTTCCAGTTTTTATTGTTTTTATTATTAAATATAATACATAAGATAATTATACTAAAATGATGCTTGGTTTTACAAAAAAAAAAAAAGTAAATAAATGACCAGTTGTCACTTACATGTAGTAAAAACTAGAAAGTTGGCTGAATTGGGAAAACAATGCCTTATATTATAAATTTAGATTTCTTGATCCTTCAGGTAATCAGTTAATATTTGAGACTCTTTTATGGAAGACACAGTTGCAGATGGAAAAAAGTGCAATGCTGATATCAAAACACCTCTTGTCTATTTGTGAACATAAGTACCTGAACAGCTAGAAAAAGACAACTCACATAACAATGCAAGACAATATTACCAGCATTTTCACATGGAAGAACATGACTAAGCTCTGTCAGCACCTCCAATTTGATATTAAAGTTATTTCTATTAATGTGTCTCTGTATTCATTTTTAAATCTCCATTTCTGTAAGAAGACTATTTTACTCTAGAATGCACAATATTTTGAGGAACTGATAAAACTTTAGCAAAAAAAAGATCAAATATATAAACATGCACAATTTTTCACATATGTACAAGGGGACCACAGATGGATAGGAGAACTATGTACTTTCACATGATACAAGGATGAAAGATTAAATTGTTTCAGATTTAGGATAGTTTAAAGGTCACTAAGAATAAGTGTTTGAAAATGAAGGCTGGTTTTATTGAATGCAATATTTGCATATATTCAGATGTATATTAAAACATATCAAATTCAGATGTATTTAAATTGTACTGAAAATTCATATCACTGTAGTGTGTTCTACTCTGTGGCAACAAGAAATGAAATATTTCAATTTTCTTTTAATATTCAAATATTTGGAACCATGGTGCTATTTTTTTTCAAGTAATTGATTAAATTTCCACTTTCGTACAGGAGTTTTACCAGCATGTGTGCATACAACTGAGTGACCATAATTCTGGGGACATTTCTTTCTTTCTTTTCTTCTAAAATTGTGCTATAACTTTGATCTTTAAGTTCAAGTCAAACAAATGCCTAATCTGTCCTTGTGGGCATAGCTAATTCTAGAAGACTACTCTTAAGTATGCATTGACTATTTATAGATAAAATGTTTTCTCAAACCAAGGTTTTATTGTTCACTTTAAGACATTAACCAGTCTTGTCTCATCCTTATCTTTTAGTCTTGTTGCTACTACTGGTCTTCTTCCTCATTCCTCCTACTCTCATTATATAAATAGTTTATTTTTATCTCTATATAATATAAATTTACATAACTAGGAATTATGCATTCTCTAGATCATAAGAAATGCTATGTTCATTCACTCATTTGTGTTTATTCACAGACATCTCTATGAGCTAAGCACTATTCTTAGTACTTGGAATTATTACTTTTTTTAAAAGTTCTATACTAAGAATGCGCACAAATTAGTGTTCTAAGAATGCATTTTAGAAAGTCCCAAATTACTTTTGTTCCTAGAATTCTGTAACAATATAAAAAAAATCCCCAATGGAATTTGAAATCATCTTCAGTTCACCCCAAGTTTAAGTATGTTTTTTAAGTCAGCAGGTTGGTTTCATAAGCAAATAAAAAGTTTCTACAGTAGAAAAGAGTTGTTTGTACAATTCATAGATTTACAAATTTAGATCTTTTTTCATACAATAAGGCTAAAAGCCTCAAATAATTATGAATTCATCTTACTGAGAGAGAGAGGCTTAATGGAATAACAAGGTAATTTGCTGTCTTTTCTGAGTAGTGTATTATTGCCTCTCGCAAAAGGCTGCAACACTAATGCACAGATTGTAAAATGAGGCTCCTAAGGAATCCATACTTCTCCCTCTTGTTTTCCCTATCATTATTTTTTTCTAGTCTTTCCAATATCATCAAGTACATAATCACCAGTAGCACCAAAGCAGAACACATAACCATTGAAAAGTTCATGATTAATGTCAATCAAGAATGCACTCTCGTATCAAAATAAAAGAAACCCCCATCTTGTCTAGAACACTCGATGTGATCATTTTTATGCAACCATTTCTGAAAAAATTCTTAGCTAATCACTGTTTTCTAAAAGCCATTATTCTGGAACATACATTTTTAATTATCTGATGTAAATATTTAGAAGTGGGATCACTGAGTAATATGTTAGGTATATGTATAACCTTATAAGAAATTGTCAAAATTATTCTCCAGAGTAGCTGTACCACATTTTTTATTCTCACTAGCAATGTGTGAGAGTTCTAGTTGCTTCACATCCTCCCCAACATTTGGTCTTGCCAGTATGGTTTTTATTTTGCCCATTTGAATAGGCATGTAGTGATATCATATTATGATTTTAATTTGCATTTACATAATGGACAATGGCTAATGATGCTGAACCTCTTTGTATGTGCTTATTTGACACCCCGGTAACTTAGATGAATCTCAAAGGCATTGTGGTAAATGAATTGTACAAGAGTAATTATATTATATTCTTGGAAAAAAATCTTCAGTGATGAATAACAGACCATTTGCTGCAAAGAGTTAAGGAATCTTTTTTTTTTTTGAGGAGATAGAACTGTTAAGTATTCTGATTTGGGTGGTACTTATGGTACTTACAAGAATTTACATATAGGTTAAAATTCACACAACTCTACACTAAAAAAGTCAGTTTTGGGGTACAATAATTTAAAACTATTAGTCTATAAACTAAATCACTGAATTTTTCAAAACATCCTATGACCTGAGATTCTTATGAAATTTCTTGATACTAAAGTATGAGGTAATTGAACTTAAAAATTTAAAAATCTTGTGGGGAGAAAGAAAATTTTACTAATAAAATGGCACTGTGGTTTCTTGTTAATTTGATGTACAATTTTGGAATCTCTTTTTGACTTTTGGATCAGATATTACCTTCCATGGTTCTTTTGTATACAGATTAAATTTCAATAACAAATCTTGTGGATAAGAAATAAGTGTATTTTGGTTAATGCTCTCTATGAGAATCATTAATTGTTTAAAATTTTAAACAATTAATGAATGCCTAAATCATATTAATTAATTTGAAATTTAGCAGCAGTCTTTGCCATTTATTCAATGCAAAGTATTTAACTCTATAAAAATAAATCTGTTTAAACACATTGGTTAAATAAAGTACAATAATTTCCTAACGATGCCATAAAATAATTATGTTTCAAGTCATTGACCTAACAGGAGAGTCAATCACTGGTTCCTGGTCTTGCTAAGATTTTTGAGTAGAATGGAGAGCAGCACTGTGTATATCTCCAGAGAAGCTACAAGTCAACACTTTAGTTGGTAGCCGAGCAACTGAAAATTGATAGGTAAACTGCAACCCTCACCATTCCCCAAATCATATGGGTACACTTCTTTCCTTAAGAATGTAACTGATGGTATTAGCATAGGAAGTGTTTTTCCTGATCCAAACTCCTTATGGGGAATGCAATTCAAATTCTTTACTATGGCTGCAAAGCCATGCATTAAGAAATAGCTTCCTTCCTCCCAAATCCTGTCTCCTGACTTTCATCCTTGTTCACTGTCCTCCAGCCATTTGGGCCTTCTTTTAGTTCCTAAATGAGACCAAGCTCTTATTCCTTTCAAGTTCTTGCATTTGCTGGTACCTATGATGCGGATGGTCTCCCTTCAAGTTTCCATAGCAGGAATTCGTACCCTTTATTCATAAATGGCCTTTCCTGACCATCCTATGCAAAGTGAAATTTCCTGATTTTTTCATCACACCGCACTTTTTATTTCCTCACTATTTCCTCAACACTACCACAATTTGAAGTTTATTTATGTATTTATTTGTTTGTTTACTACCTTTCCCAGGACTTCAAGGTCTGTGCAGATAATCATTGTTTTATGCTCAGTGCCGAGTATTATATTAGGAACTCAATAAACATTTATTGAAGGCAGGAGGCAGGCAGGAAGGAGTTTGTCCATCTTGTATTTATTTCCATTCCACATTTAACACAGCACTTCAGAGCTCAACAAGAGTCAAATGATATCCCATCTTAGCCTATTTCAAGGCGAAAATGAACAGACTTATATGGATTTACAGTTTCAAAAATAGTTGAGTATAAAATATGCATCTAGCTACAGAGCTAGATGCACATTTCCTTAAACCAGAGGCAATGAGACAAATCAATACATAGGTATGATATTGTCTATAAGTAAATTTATAAAAGTAGGATTATACTTTTTAAAAACATAAAATATTATATATAATATAATTATATTATAAACATTAAAATATTTAGGAAATGTTTTCATGCTAGAATATCAGTTCTACAAGAGCAAGGACAATATTTGCCCTTTCAATGCTGTGTCTTCAGCACCTAGCATGATGCTGGGAACACAATGTGTAGGAATTAAACAAAATACGATTAACAAAATAAACAGAAATTCAGGAAGGTACATTTGGGGTCACCTGCACCTGAATCAGATTGTGCCCCATTGTTAGGCAGGGGACAAATCTGCAGGTGGCAGATAAAGGCAAGGAGGGCAGGGCGGTTCCTACCGGTGGAGAAGTGGTGCGGGGAGGACAGCAGGAAAACGCAGCTAGCAACTGCAAAGAGCAGGAACCTGAGGTTTTGAGGCATACACACCTGTATGTGGAGCTGCAACTTTGCTGTAAGAACACCTGTCAATCATGTATATCAATCATCCGGTAACATCCCACACCTCCTGTAAGCCCGCCCCCAGCCAGGCCAATAAAACGAAACCACCTGGGAGTCCTTATGTCTTTCTCCACTCATGGAGACTGATCAGTTCCTCTCTGGAACATACTCTTGCTTTGTATAGCTCCCTTCTTTTCTGCAATGAAAACTGTGTGGAATTGCTTCCTGTCTGTGGTCACTCTGTCACACCAGCCCTACTTGTGAATTTTCCAAGCAAGGAGCCGAAGAACCAGGACAACAATCGGTCAAGAGGCCAGACGTGACAACCTCTATCTCAGTTCTTCTGTTTTACGTGCATTTGCATTTTTCTGATATATTTTATTGAAACTCAAGTGAGATATTGCAAAAAAGTTGAAAATGTTTCTTTTTCCCTTTTTTAAAAGAATAAAAATTTCACAAAAAATGAATGAAAAAATGAGTGCAATTTTTATTATTTAATTAAGCAAATAATTATTGAACATCTATTAGGGGCAAGGCACGTCTGTAAAAGCGGGGTTATACTGGTGCCATCCCTGCCTTCCTGCATGGTTCCTGGCTTCTAGGGATGGAAAATGAAAAGTAAAACTGACAAACCAATAAACAACATTAAAACTTTCTCATTACTTACTAAAGGCTGCAGTAAGTATTAAGAAAAGCAGAAGATAAGGGGGATTGGGAGTGGAGGGGAGTTTGCGATGTCACATTAAGTGATCAGTGTAGCCCTTGTTGAGAAGGTGAAGTTTGAACAAAGACTTGAAGAAAGTGAGTGACCTCTGAGTATCTGGAAGAAACACACTGCATGGAAAACAGAATATTCAGTAAGATTTTCCCTATTATGATCATGACTGATGCCCCAAGTCTGAGAAAAATAGATGAGAAATATCCTCTCATTTAATATAAATGTGGTAGACTGCTAGGAAGACACAGAATTTGCTAGAGAAGGTCAAAAACCAGCTCTGGGGCCCTTCTCCTTCTCGTATCCTGCAGCTGTGTAATGAAAGTTTAAGGATTCAATGAGAGAGGAGCTCTTGTGGAAGAGGTTTATTGGCCTAAGAGTAGAAAGAGCTATGCGATTTTATCTCCTCCTCCCACCATGGGAGGTTGCTCCACTATCATCTCAAGGCAAGTGAACAGGAATTTGAGAAATCCACTCATCGATGTCTACTATGAAAAAAGACTAACAGGTAGATTCTTATGTCTACCCCAAACAGGAAAACTTTCATACCTGCTTCTTAGCGTTCTCTGAACAGAGGGTGGATAGAGAATTCTTAGGGCAATTTGCGCCGTATTCTCTACGGTGTGAACTGTCCAATGACTGCTGAAGAATTCTAAAGGTCAATAGGCTGGTTTGAACTACCCCGACCGTGAATCTGAGTGAGAAAGACTTTCGCTTTCAGAATCTGAAAGCACTTTTGCTGAGGTTTTTGTTTTCCCACGAACAAAGTGGATGCCAGAAAAATAGTTGTGCTGGAACACTCTTTAAAAGGCTACCTATTTGGCAAGACAATTTTAGCAGAACCAGAGTGGCTGTATCTCTGGAGTGGGGTTTAGGGAGCGTCTTAACAATACTGGCCATCTTAGAGCATAACCCATGTCCGAATAATGCAGCGCTGGAAGCCCCCAGAAGGGGAAAAGAGGAAGGATTGTCATCCAATCCCACCATGAAAAATGATTCAGCACTTAAACATCTATCACCAGACAGTAAAAACTAAGATCTTTATGTTCCTTTAACTCACCTCCCTCACGCCACCTCAATCTTGAAAAAGCCAAAAGCAGCATAATAAGAACGTGTGGGAGAGCCTAAAAAGTGAAGAAATAGCATCAGGCTGCAGAAATCTTTGGTAGGGCCCGATTAGAGAACAGAAAAAGATTTAAACGGAATGAGAGATCCAAGGATTAATTTAGATGAGACTTTAGTATCTGAAAATGAGATGATTCTAAAGCCTAAAGTGAATGGAAAAGCTATGAGATTTACCTGAGTTCTTGATTAAGTGTGGGGAAGAGAGATGCAACAGATGAGATTTAAACGGAAACAGAGTTTCTGGATCACACCCTTCTAAATCCACCCTGTTTAATAAATTAGTTATAGGGACATTCAGGCAGATTAAGTATCATCTTAAAATAGAAAGCATAAAATCAAAGATTTTTAAATTAATTAATGTGGGGAGCGGTCTAGGCCTCCTAGTGTATCCGCCCAGGACATGCATAGTCAGGCCCTCCACCTATCCCTGTGGGACACGCTTGTGGGACACACCTATCCGGGGCCATAAAAGCAGCTTGCATTTCCTGTTCGAGGTCTCTCGCCATGTAACTGTTGTAGATGCCTCATTAAACTACTGCTGGAAGAACTCCAACTGGTCGTGTCGTACTTGCTGGCAACTGCGGCGCGACAAATTAATGCTAATATCTAAACATGGATATAATTCAGTTATTATACACATTCCACATTTTTAGAGGAGGACAGTACATATTGCAGTACACCATATCAATTAAATTGTCTTATAGATATAAAACAAATGTTGACCGTAGAGTTAGGGAAATTTCCTAAAATAATTCAGTTTATAAAAACAGCTTAGGTACAGAATAAACTAAATTTATCTAAATTTTTATGATTTCCAAAAATATGGGTTTATGAAGGTTGTGAAGTTGTGAATAATTATCTAAATTATTTAAATAATAGAAGTAATTATTTAAGCAATTTGTTGTGGAATTGAACCAAGAATAATCAATTTCAAATAAAACTTATTATCCAGAATATACAAAGAATTTCTACAAATCAATAACATAAAAGACAATCAGCCCAACTTTAAAAATGAGCAAATACATTTTGAACAGATGTATAACAAAATAAGTTACACAAATGGCGGAACAAGCATATGAAAAGGAGCTCAACATCACTAGTTATTGGGATCATGCAGATCTAAGCTACAAAGAAATAATATTTTGCACTCTCTAAAATGGCTAACATAAAAAAGACTGGCCACACCATCTGTTGATTCAGACAGAAAGTAACTGAAACTCTCATACACTGCAAATAAGACTGTAAAATGGAAAACAGTTTGGTAGTTTCTTATATACTGAAACATACATCTACCCTACAACCAGCATTCCATGCCTAAATATTTACCCAAGAGTAATGAAGATGTGTCCGCAAAAAGACTTGTATAAGGATTCACATAGCAGCATGAATCATAACAGCTAGTAACTGGAAACAACCAAATATCCATCAACAGGCAATTGCAAAAATAAATTTTGATATATTTATACATTAGTGTACAACACATTATCAAGTGTACAAATTTGAAAAAACCAAGAGGTGAGTTTTTTGAAAATTATAAAAAATGATTAAAAAATAAAGAATTCAGAATTCCTTCAGCAGAGTGAAATGAAGACGATTTGCTTAAATGATAATTTTTTTACCTAGAATCATCTAAATGTCATTACTTACTAAAATTATCTCTTCAAATTTTCCCTACCAAGAAGTACTAGGGAAAATCACTTTCCTGTTAAGAAAGGGAAAATATCTGAGTGTAGCATCAAATTTAAAGTCGATTTGTTTGCTCTTTCATTTTGGAACAATTTAGCAGGAATATGTATTTACTTAATCTCTTTTTTATGTGAAGCAAGTTGCAGATGTATATATATGTGCGTGAGTATATGACACCTTCCTTGTAGAATGATTATTTGAAAGGAACTAAAAGCACACTTGCTTATTCTAATGGAATAATTTGAAGGAGGGTATTAGAAGAAAATAGGTTTAAAAAGCAGTTGATAATTTAACATCTATTCTTTTACCAAAACATTGTAATTTATCAATATTAAAAAAATACTTAGGCACAAAAATGTCTTTCTGTGTGTATTTTTATAGGCCACACACAGTGTATTTTGCACTTAATACTAAAATGTTCCCCCCAAAAATTCACTGTATTTCTTCATTCTATTGTATCCTAGTCTTCATGTCTTAATACTTCTGAAATTAATTGTAAGCTTACAACTGATATGTATATTTAAGTTGGTCATGTTTTTCCCCTGTAAAGAGGAATAGAATAAATATAAAAATTAAAAATTTGACTGTATTTGACTACTGATATTGGATTATCAAAGACTCAGAGAAAATGTATCAGTAGAAAGTGATGGTAGGAAAATGAATCCATTTTCAGATTGTAACTTGAATACCTTATCTTATGTGTACCTAGATTATTGGGGAGGAACTTGGTGGAGCAAAAACTCATCAACTGGCTATTGAGTCTATGTTAAGATAATGCTATAGACCACAGCATCGCTTTATTTAATTGTCCTTAATGTAATTATTTGTCTATAACATAGATTTAAAAAAAAAAAAGGTAAAGTAATCTTCAAAACATTTAAAAAAATTTACACCATTTTTCTTCTTTAAAAAATTACCATTTATTTTCAAGTGAAACCCTCTGCAATTGGTGGCAACAAATCCAACAGAATATTGTGGCCTGGAAAAGAATGTTAGAATATTAATACTAACCAATCAGATGACTCTGGATGAGTTTTAGCTAGTTTGTGGAGCTCAGTTTCTCTGTCCTATGTTTTCACTATGCTAGAAATCTGTTATATCCTCTCATGGCGCCATTTGACTTTCCTGGGTAGCATTTTCCTGAGTTAAAATTTAATAATTATTTGTACATTTCTTGATCATTGTCTGTTGCTCATGAAACTGCAAACTCCATGATGGCAGACATCGTGTCTTCTGGTGACCCCTAATTACACACCCAGTTCCTGGCTTGAAAACTATTTCTGTAATGAATTAATTAAGCCATGATACATTTATTTCTACTTTTTATATCTAGAGTTGCTTTCCTCAATTACTTCTTTCAAATGTGTTTTCAAAAGCAATTTATAAAAAGGACTGACAACCAACAAAATGAACACAAAAAAGCATCATTTATTTCTTCTTAACAAGATTATGTTGACATGTTATATTCAGTTTGTTTTGGCCATTTTATTTAAACATACCTAAGTAAATTACAGAACTCAGTGTATATTTATCTCACTACATAACTTTGGCTCTACAACACAATTCGGTTTGTGGCAGGATTTCAATTATTATAAAGGATCTTTGCTTTAAAAACATCCCTTGTTTTCCCCACTATTATCTTATTTGATATTCATATAGTTTTCTTTATGAATGGGTGGAGAGTGTAGTATCAGGGCTATATATTTAGCGCTTACATGGTATTTTATCTATGCAGAGTTACACAATGATTTTTATAATAATATAGAATTATTACCATGTTTTGTGCTCTTATAATACTACAGGGATTAATATGATTTGGAGTTAAATTTTATTTTTACCCTAAGCCACTAATGTGTAACTTAAAAGGAGCTTTTTATTTCCTTGTAAAGAATATTTATTCTCTAGTATATGGAACAAATGAATAGGAAATAACCGCCCCCCCCCCCCAGGAGGGCAAAGTGGAGAGGCCTTTCACATCTCAAAACAATCCAAGTACTTTCTTACATTTAGAAAGAAAAAGAACCACTATACTTGTGTAGTGTGGTGTGTTGCAATAGGAATGCAAGGAGGAGGTATTAACCCTGCCCTTTGGCTGATATTGAAGGACCCTTGGACAAGTCCCTTAATTTCTCTGTATCTCATTTTCTACAGTTGTTGAAAGAAGAAAATATTATCTTCCTCATCTAACTCATGAGTCTATTGAGAGAATAAGAATGTGGATGAAAATATTTTTGTAAAAATTTAAACCCCCCATCAATTTCTAAAAATTATAACTTCTTGTTCCTCTAGATATTAAAATGTAAGTGCTTTGATATTACTATTATATAGCAAAATTAATTAAGCAGATGCTTGCATGATTGAGGGGATTAAAAACAGGTCATCTTTAAATATCTTTATATTAAAAATGTACATATCAATATATTAATTTGTAATATCATTTATATTTTAATATTGAGTATAATTGCCTCAATTTTGTGTTTCACTTTCATAAGGATTTTTGTAAGACAACTGAAGGACAATATTGCATAAGTTATCCTGTAAATTTACTCAATAGAAGGTAAGATCTCTTTTTTAAAAATGAGATGACATGGCATAAGTAAGTTTCTGGACAATGAACTAATTGCAGATTAAACTATGCTTTACTTACATAAACACAACCATTGAGAAAATATATTTTCTAAAGATAATTTTGGTTAAGACCTAATGTCATTTAGTATGCTCTTAAATTCAAAAACAACTGAATAGCAGACTATTGCTAAGCATTTCTGTCTAGAGCTTTCCATCAAAACAATGGAAACTGAGTACCTTAAACCATGCCCCTATATAAATTAAACATTTTGATTTATTTGATGGGCTAAATGGATCTAAGGTATCTGTTCTAAGGTATCTAGCATCTGAAGATAGAATCAGAGAATCATAAAGATTAAAGCTGATAAATATCCTATAGATAATCTAGTCCAGCTACTACAGTTATAAGAAGAGTATTGATGCACTGAAACTGATCACAAAAACACAGAAGATAATAGTTACATATCTAAAACATAACTGGTTATTATAATTTATACATATGTTAGTACATTTATCATTATATGTAGTTTACTTATTGTTATACCTATGTATCTCTATCCACATATATACTTATCATTATAGTATGCTACTTCTAATTATCTGTTGCTTTTAAGCAAGTCATTTAATCTGTCTGTAATCCTGGTTTTCTAATCTGTCAAATGTGCTTGACAATAACTACTTTGCAGAGTCACAGTGAAGATTGTGTATCTGTATGTGTGTTTATGTAAATTGGATTCAGTGTATGTGGATACATGATACAAGTAGGACATGAAATTGATATTAGATTGTGACTATTTGTTTCTGACTTGGAAGATGTCACATAGATCTCTTATAACCTAGTAGCAGAAAAATGTAGGCTTCTCTTTATGTCTATCTGAATAAAGTAACACGTCTGGAACATCCATCTCAATTGAAATCCTGAATCTTTAAGCACTTAAATTGTGCTGACACCCATTGTTGTCAAACAATGCCCCAAATACTCGAATTATAACTTTTAATCAATCTTCTGTAATCAATCAATTTGGCAGAAGTCCTTTGGAGAACGACAAGTATGTATCATTCTGGTAAAGCCTACTTTACTTAAACTCAGAAAATCTGTCTTAGAATGGCCGGGGAATTGGAGCAGAGAGGCAGCCAGAACCCTCGTAACATAATATTTACAACAAAGATAAGATCTCTAAAGGGAGTCTTAACTTGCTTCCAATTTGAGTGGAAATTCTTGGCATGAAACAAATTTTAAAAATGTATTTATACAACAGAGACCTCTATCATTAAAATATTCCATAAATCAATTATTTTGAGATGATTGGCTATTCTAAAATGAGTTTAAGGTATCAGAGAGACATGTTTATAACTAATTATTTAAATTAAAAGCCAATTTTTAAGCTCCTGCCTAGAATCTGGGTGTTTTGTTTAGATAGTGGTGGGCAACTGGATTCTGGGAAATACTGAGTGATAAGTATTTCTTTTCTTTCTTTCTTACTTTCTTTTTTTTTTTTTTTCTAGGTAGATGTTTGTTTGTCTCAGGGCAGACTATTTGAAATGCCATGTCTACAGCGAAAGCAATTAAATATGCTGAGGAAATGATTATTTTTTCTAGATAAAACCAGGTGGAGCATATAGAATGTTAGGGAAAAATAAGCTTGGCTATAGAGATGAATTCTGTAAATAAATACACTCATATTGAAGAATCACAATATTTCCTCTACATGCATGGTCATAGCCCATTAAAGTTAAAAGCTATGTAAAATTTAACTATGGGATAAAAACACTTTAGCACCTCATAAGAAAAATCACCTAAAACTCTTCCTTTCAGGTAACAGCTACAATTGAAAATATTTATAAGCCTTTAACTCAATTTTCTTTTTAAAAACTCAGGACTAGCACTTCAAAGTTAGGTTTTAGACTGATCATTAAAAATTCAATCCAATTCATTTCTGCTCAATCTTTCTTCAAAAATAATTCTTCATCACTTGAAGTAGATTATAAAATCTCATTTTATCCTAATATAATGAAAACATTTTTCTTGCTTTATTTATTCCTACTTACTCAAATAATTTTTCCATTATATCCTAATTGTTTTCTTCCTAATAAGGTATTTTTTTACTCTGAGATGAAATAAAGTTCCTTGAAAGAGTTTATAAAATTATAAGATTTGTTTTAAAACTTAAATGTATATGAAGTATATACAGTTTGTGAATATAATTATATTTGTGAATATAGTTACATATTCATGTATGTATGTTTGATTTTTTGCAGCCAATGTCCTCATATGTAATGTGGGTTTATTAAGATGCTTTATATTATTTCTTATACTTTATGATTTGTAAGATACACCCAATGGTTTATATGTAAACAAAATTCTGGATGTTAAATTGATTCATTGATCTGAACTTAATAATAAAGCAGTAATAATAAAACCACTTTTAAATATTAGCTATAGTGATGAATAAACTTTTGGAAGTCAACAAAGTATAGACTTTTTTTCTTCAACTAGGCTACTTGTTGAAAATACTCCTGTTGAATATACCTGGTCTCCACCCCAGACATAAGGATTCAGAATCATCCAGTATATGGTTTAGGAAATTTCCATTTCAGTAAGTTGCCTAGGTGATATTTATGATAACATTGTAAATAAGATAGGTGAAAGTTTAGAAAATTTTGAGTTTCAGAAATTAACTGTTTCACTTATAAGAAGAGACATTAGCTATTAATATTCTCAAATTAATGCTTTATTTTCCTTTTTGCTTTACTTTTGTATAGACACAAACTAATGCATTTAGTAATTTAATGAGAGGAAAAACTTACTCTTTAGAGAGTTATATAAATAAAAAGTCAATTACATGGTTTTTTTTTTATTTCTCTTTAACTTTCTAGGTAGTTCTACTGCTACTGTTTACCCCAAAAGACTATTTTATATTGGCTTCTAGGGTCCCAATTTTTTCCCAGTTATTTATTGTCCTTCCTCAGGATCAGCTTCAGAGATTAAAGCTCCTATTTACCTCCATTATTATTCAACCATTCAAATAGCTTTTTTTTTTATGGGATTGCAGCAAACTGAAACTCTCTGATCACATTCTCTGCACCAAACTGCAATGATTCCATTCTTTGTCACTACTGAGAAAATGTAAAAAATCACCCTATTGGAGAGTTTTCATGACAGATAGCTCCCATTATTTAGAGCTCTATAAAAAGCTCATCTAGAATATTCTGGTAAGAATTGAAAATTAAAATGTATCATCAAATTTCACTTTTTATATCACATTGAAATTGAAAAGGTGGATCTGTTGCAACAAGACCTCTTAAATACTATACTATAATGGACAATAATAAAATTAAACATGTTTTGGTTAAAATAGGACCATTGCAGATAAAATAAATAAGAATATCCTCATCTATTTAGTTAGGCAATTGTTTACTAAGAAGGATGTGAGTTGAAAAGAAAGACATATTCCCCTATGTCTTGTCCAGATTTTAATCCACAGGTTTCATAAATGGTAGACATATGGGAAAGGTATTTTCTATTAATAAGCAACTATCATCTCTCTAACTTCTGAAACAAATTAATAGCTACACACATCAAATATAAAAATTTGTGTTCAAATTTTGAATAGGAAAAGTATTTTTCCAGAATTCCACTAAAGCGTATTGCATATAAAATTCTTTTCAGTAAAAGACCCTCCTCTTCTGAGAAAGCTACTCAATCTTATACTCTTAGTGAAAATATATTCTGTTTTTGAAGTAAATGAGGGAGAAGGTATAAAAAGTGCTGGAAGTGTAAGAGGACCCTCTCTGCTTAGAAACACCAAAATGAGGTTTTCACTCCTTTTTTCCTGGGTCTCTTTTAGCAGAAATCTACATGTTCCAATACCTACCCCAGAAAAGAGAGGTCTAGAAAAGAAATTCCTTAGGGCAGTGTCTTGATTTCTTTTATAGCAAGTTTATTTGTTTTTTCTTTTTCTTTTTTTGGGGGGGCGGTGATGGGAGATTTAGAATAATTTTCAAAGAGCTTTCTTTCAAAATGAAAGTATAGAAGAATGCAAGTAGTGTAAATAGTGGACCTCTAACCTGCCTTTGGCCCTGGCTGGAAAGCTTGGAATGGGGAGACATTTAGGTAGATAGATGAATAGTGAACTAAGCTACATGAAGGGATGGATATATTCCCCTAATATTCTTAGTGCAAGGAAGTTCAAGACAATTTAAATGCAAACATTTTGGAGCACACACATGCTCAGTGTTTTCAGGAGTCCAATCTTCCCCTTCCCCTCTTTTCTATTCAGTGCAGAAGGCTCTAGAAAATTAATGCATACCTCACCATTTTGGTATCACATTCACCTGGTTCAGCATATTTTTGACACTGCAGCAAGGCCAACTCTTTCCCAAACATATAGTCCCCCATGCATGCATTTAACTACATTCTCCACCCCGTGCCCAATAGGCCCCCTCCCATCTCAAGGAAAGGGGAGTGATAATCAGAGAAGGGTCCCTGGGTTTTATTAGTGCTCCTTGGCTTCATCGGCCTTCTGTCTGACTGTACTGATTGATATCCTGTGTAGATTTAGAGATGTCCTATCAAGTGAAACAAGCCTTGTTTCCATTTGGCCCTAACCGAGATTGCTGTCCCTGGTGCTGAACCATGATGCCCATCGAGGGAGTCTGGCTGCCGGGTCAACGAAGGCTGGACAGAAACCCTGGAGGTCTGACCTTAAGAATGCCCAGGTGCAGGAGCAAGCCATGCTTCAGTGTACAAGAACAGGGCAGCCCGCCCCCTCCCCAACTCCTCCCTCATGCATATCTCTCGGGGGGGCTCCAGGACCCCATTTGCAATTTCCTCCTCCAGACCCCCACCCAAAACGCCTTCAACATGGCCTCAAATGCCGGCGTGTATCAGCACAGCCCACCTCAACAGACATCAGATTGCAGTATTGTCAAAATGCTACTCCTCAGTACAAAGTCTTTACGAGGCTAGCTTTTCCACTCTAAAACAAAACAAAAAAATAAAATCTAATAAATTAATAAATAAACGAAAGTGACCTTCCTCTTTCCTCCCTCCCGTTCCTGCCCCATATATTCACTCCACCCCCCCCCCCACCACCACCACACACACTAAATTATAAAACCCCAAATCCTAGGAGAGTGTTTGAAATCTGGGTGGTCTCCTGAGTTCCACACCCCCACCCCTTCCCCCACCTCTTCAGAACAAAACGCCGAAAAAAGCACATCTTACCCGGGGTAGAGCGATAGCAGGAGCAGGATCCACACCGTCATTTTCTGTGAAAAAACAGGAGTCGAGTAGACTGAGCTTCCTGTGCTCCATATATTTGGCGAACTCATCGCTTTTTTCTTTTTTTTTTTTTTTTTTTCCTCTCCTCTCTCCTGCCTCTTGCCTTTTCGTTACTGAAGAATCCCTCCCCTTTGTATTATTATTATGCTTATGATCTGCCGGTGGCTCCCCCCACCTGCCTCTCGTAGATCCCGTCACTGGGGAGACGGATTGCTCCCAGCTTAGGGAATTAATATTCAAGGGGCAGAAATAAGATCAGCACCAACGCCTGCAGATATCATCAAGCGTCAGCTCAGGAGCGGCTTCCAAGTCTGGGGGAGTCATATAATTGAGGCAGGGGGAGGGCACAGGAAAGACTCCCGCCGAGAGACAAATAAGGGAGACAGAAAGGCGAGCACACTCATATACATACTCATGCCCTCACACTCACTCGTACTCCCCCAAGTCCTGCATTTCAGGCTTGTTTATTTGTTTGCTTTCTTTTGATTTTTTTTTTTTTTAGAAGGGGCAGGGCCCTGTGTGTGTGTGTGTGTGTGTGTGTGTGTGTTTGAAAGAAATAGAAAAAAAAAATCACTAGAGACTCTGCGTGATTAACTACCACGCAGATTAACTAGGAGGTCAAAGTGGAAGCGATGCGCGCTGCTGCAGCACGAATTAACACATGCGTGGTGTCTTTCCAGCGCTTTTTTAACCCTTCACTGCGCACACAAGTATGGGAGGACTGGCGTTGATGGGGACAACAGATGCTTTAGCAAGCCCAGAGACTGTATCACCCAGTGACAGAAGGTTTGTGGTAGTCATATCTGCCAAGCATCCTTGTTTTAAAATCCTGCGGTCTTAGAAATCATGATTATTCTGTTAGATGTGGGAGAGCAGACAGTGGGGGAGGAGTGGCTGTTTTCTCTGCAAGCCACTCTGGAGGAAGACAGATTTTGGTGGATTCAACTTGAATGAAGGGAGAAAACACTGACAGAATGAAAAGACATGGAGAAAATCTATGTTCCCCAGCATTCATTCCTCCCTTGTTTGTTCTCCAGCCCCAGGGAAAAGCTAAAGACACAGACTATTTGAAGGTGGAGGAATGTAATTGCACAGGGATAGATGGAGTAAAGAAAACAGACCAAAAAAATAGGAGGCTGCTTTTTGTAGGGGGTGTGGGCAAAGGTCCAGAGGTCATTTAACAAAACAAAGAGATTTCTGTTTGTTATGTGGAGATTGGCTTTTGTTGTTGATCTTCTGGTTCTTAGGAACAATCCTGAAAGTTTCTGCCCTCGGGGAGTGGTATTAGCATGTTTCCTTCTTGCCTAGAATGTTACCTTGGATACTGATATATGGAAGGTGCCCCTCTATGCCAAAGTACTTCATCCACCACAAAGAAAACCCCATTCACTCATCAGGGGGAAGAAAGTGGAGGAGGGTTTCATGGCCCCTGTAGAATCAAGATAGCACAATGAAGATATGCACGAAGAGGAAAATTGGATCCCTTTATGGAAAGTAACAGGGTGTCCTCTCAAAACAAGTATGTTTTCTTCAAGAAAAAAGTCTTCTAGGAATGGAACCTGAGGGAGGAGTCCAGGAGACATAGGAATAGAACATGAGAAAATCTGGTCCACAGCTTCCATCACTAACTCTAAAATATACCCAAGGAAAGCAGAAAGAATTACCAGTGGCTGCTGCCAATGATGTAGGCTGAGGAGATGCATTCCCACAATGAAGCAGAAAAGGCCTGACAGACACACCTGGAAACCTGCATGGCTGTAGAACTCTGCCTTAGGCAGAGATATTGTCAAGGCGTTTGGACAAAATCCAATAAAACAGCAGGGAGATTCACATGTAGTTTTGACTTTTGGAACAATGTGATTAAAGGGAGGTAGAGCAGACATAAATCCCCTTTCTTTGTCACTCTCTGTTACACAGTGAGGACTTTTGCCCCATCTTGTAATCATAATTTTTCTTTTAACAAGCATAGGTTGTTTATTACTATATAAACAACGAAGTGATCCAATCATATTTTCTGTAGGCTTAAGTGTATATATGACACTTATATGTATATTACTTATATATGTGTATGTATACATATATATATATATATATATATATGTAGTTTTTTTTTTTTTTTTTAATTAGATGCTTACAAAAACCAAGCAAGTGAAATAAATGGAAGAAACTGACTGGTTATGAATCAGTAACCTGGTGGAGCCCATGCCCATGGAGCACCCATACTCCACCTGAGTGGAGTTGCCACTGCTCAATTCTGTGTCCTAGTTTTTAAAACACACAAAACAGGCCAAATCAAAAAACAGTTATGTAAGCCACAGGTTGGAAATTTGTATAGGGTATTAAAATATCTATATGGGACAATTCTTTCTTTTACCATATAGGACATTTCTAATTTTTCAAGTGGGTTTATTTAGTGACAAGAATAATGAGGCTGTGAGAATGAATGTTGTCACAGTCACGAAGTAGGGATTCATGTACTGATTTCCTTATCAGACTTATAATGATCCCTGTAAATTAGAATCCACTTTAATAATGAAATATTTCCCTACATATTAAGAGAAACCATAGAGGAAATTTTATTACTTATAGTATCTGTGTACAATTTCAATTGTGCCATTCAAGGATAAATGCCTTAGTATGCCTGTGGATCTTTCTCATCTGGGGATTGCTCTTGAAAAAAGTATTTTCATATATTTTGTAAGCTTTTGCAACAAATGTTATATTCACTGGTATTTATAAGAGAACTCTTCCAGTAATTTTTTGTTATCACATTTTAGCTATATTCTTGCCCATTTTTAAGATTATATTTATAGTAAATATAAATAATTTTTATATTATAAAACATTTATAATAATGTTTTTAATAAACATATTTTCATTCTAAATGTGTAAATGTATATAGTGTAGAGAAGAAAATGTAATACATTTTTTCTCACTCTTGACAAGGTTTATATCTGAGATCCCTATAAAAAAGACAGATTAACAAGAAAAAAAAATACACATCCATTTAATATAAGTTTTATGTGGCATAGGAGCCTTCAGAATTGATGACCCAAAGAAACAGGAAAAACAGTGTATAATTTATGTTAAGTCTGATAAAGAGGTGGATTGTTGTGAAGAAACATGATGGACAAAAATAGGTGTGATCTAATGGTAATAAACTGGTAGGAACTCAGCAAGTTCTGTTATTCAGATTCTTCTTTATGTCTCTGTGTCTTCAGAGATAAGGACATTTCTTTTTTCCAGATATAAGGAGGGAATGAGTGCCTTATGGTCTATTTTCAGGAGAAGGTTAACTAGGTTTTATTGCCCACTTCGGGAGGACAGGGGCAAAGGGAATTTTTTTTTTTTTTTTTGTAGTTTTTGTGACCTGATTCAGGAAAGAAAGAGTGCAGAAGAAAGTCAGAGTGACCTTCCTGCTTCTGTGGTTTTTCTCAATTTCTTTCACCTTAAAATACTCAGTATGCCAAGGTGCCATATTGTGGTGTACTGTGTCCTGAATCATATAAAATTTTGGAATAGTAAAAAAAAGAAAGCTATCACTCACATCCTCTCATTCTAACAAGCCATTGTCAATATATTGGAAAATTGTTTTGGAAGTTAATTTTCTCTGAATAAAGTTTTATTTTTTCTTGTAATTTGGCATTGTGTTATTATTATTACTACTGTTATTATTATATTAATAGTTACTATACCCAGAAGTGAATTATTAGGTTAAAAGTTGAACAAATTTGGTTGTTGATACAAAATCTCTTATTACTTCGAAATTTAAAGTATATTATTTATAATCTAGTTCTGGTAATAACAAAGCAGGCTGACTACTCTGTAGATAATAAGTATAACTGGTGGGCAAAATATTAAGTAAACAGCTATGTGGAGTAATAGGAAGCTACCAAAAGTAGGCAGAAAGTATGAGGATTTGGCCCTTAAAAGCCAAAAGTGAATTGGATGAGATATAGTATTATGTGGCTTTTCCCTTGAAGGCACTAAAAAGGTGACAAACTTTTTCCTATTTGCCTGGAACTTTTCCTGATTTTAGCAGGAAAAGTCCCACATCCCGGGAAACTCCTTGGTACCGGAGGTGCAGGATGGCTAGAATCAGCAAAAGGGAGCAGTCTCAATGGCTTGAGGTTTAAAAGGAGACTCTGGGGCTGCCAGTGCATCTCTGATGAGGGTGAAATCAAAGAAGAAAAATAACAACAGAAAGATAAAATTTTACAGCTGTATGTAAACTTCCCTTAAATGGTGATTTTCATATGGGAATGGGGAATAGACAAGAAGAAGCCCAGATAAAGCAAAAATCAAAAGACTGAAAAAGTTTAACCATTATTTCAGCTGCTACTCACTGCAGGAGAAACAAACAGTTTGGAGTTTGAACCTTGCCAAGTTAGAGGAGTTTTGTAAACACCTCAGACATAACTTCAAAACTCTAGAAGGACCATACTTTTTTCCTGTTCTAGGACTACGGAATCACTCTAAGCCTAAGAACAAAACTGAGACTGACCAACCTGAAACAATATAAAGCTAATTCTCCACAAGATTAAAGGAAATTGTCAGTAATTTAACTCCTTTAAAACAAAAATCAACACTCTTCAGAGGAATATAACAAATCAAAATATCATTAATGTGTTATATAAAATGTCTGCTACATGGTAAAAAAGATCATAACACATACAGAGTACAATATATTAATAATAAGATATTTTCTAAGTGCAGTCAATAGAAACAGACAAAACCTGAGATGACCCAGATACTGCAATTAGCAGATAAGGATATTCAATCAACCATTATACAGTAGTTTAAGGACTTAAAGAAAAATATGGTAAGGATGTTTATATAGTCAAATAAGTTTACAGTAGTGAATCCCAGCATTGAAATGGGAACTATTAATAAAAAGAAAGCAAAATGGAAATTGTGGAACTGAAATTTACAGTGCCTAAATGGAAAAGTCACCGCATAGGCTTTAATAGCAGATTTCTAATTACAGAATAGCAGTAGAAGAAATGATCAGTAAACTTGAACGCAGATCAATAAAAATTATCCAATACAAAAAGCACAGAAATATATTGAAAACAGAAATACTGTATGGGGGAAGGGCACAGGTCTAGCCCAAGGAGGCAAGGGCATTACTTGTAACCAAAATGCTTATACCCCCATAATATCCTGAAATACAAAAAAAGAAAACAAAAGAAACACTGTCTAACTGTGAGAAAATATCATACATCATAATAAAGTTGTGTAGAGAGAGAAGAAAGAGAGAATTAAACAGAAACACATTTAAAGAAATAATGGCCAAAATTATCCTGAAAATTGATGGAAAATATTAGCACATATATTTAAGAAGCTCAGTGGATCCAAAACAGAGTAAACACAATGACAAAGCAGGCTGACTACCTATGAACTTTTTAGTCACATCTCAGAAAACTAAAGATATAATGAAAATTTTGATTGTATCCAGAATAAAATGAAACATTGTTGCTAGAGAGTCCCATAACAAAGTTATGGTTGACTTAGCCAAACAATTCAGGGCAGGATATAGTGGATGATGGCTTCTTTTCTTTTCTTTTCTATTTTTTTTTTTTTTTTTTTTTTTGAGATGGAGTCTTACTATGTCACCCAGGTTGGAGTGCAGTGGCTATTCACAGGCACAGTCATCATGTACTGCAGCCTGGAACTCCTGGGCTCAAGCAATCCTCCCACCTCAGCCTCCTGAGTAGTTAGGACTATAGGCATGTGCCACCATGTCTGGCTTCTTGGATGACAACATCTTTAAAGTCCTGAAATAAAATGTATATATAGAATTCTGTATCCAGTAAATAAACCCTTCAAAAATAAAAGCAAAATAAAGGCATTTTCGAGTACATGAAAGCTGAGAGAATTTGTCACCAGTAGAGATGAACTAAAAATAATGTTAAATTCTTCAGGCTGTAAGTGAGACCAGATGGAAACCCAGATCTATGAGAAGTGAGGTGCACTGAAAATGGTTAATATGTGAGAAAAAATAAAAGATAATACATTCTATCTTGATTTCTTTAAAAAACACCTGACTCAATGCAAAAACTACAAGAGTACATTTTGGAGTTTAAAACATATAAATATATCTCAACAGTAGCACAAAGTATTGTCAAAGGAAGAAGTTATAACAAATTTAAAGATCTCAATAGACTTTATTGCAATTGTAGAATCAAGTAATGTTTCATTCCATAATATAGAATAAGTGTTCCAATGATCTAAGCAGAAGAATTTGATTTTACAGACAAAATGGTAGCAAAGAAGAAAGAACATATTAATACTTTCAAAGTTCCTTTTCTTATAAGGCAGGGGCAGGAAGATAGAATAATAGAAAAATAATTGATTAGTTAAAATCAGGCTACTTCAGGCTACCTTTTTTGTGTAAGGATTAAAGCAGAGGGAACTTCATTAGCATGCTAATTGAAGATTAGAACTGGCCTGTTTGGGGACATTGGTCTGGGCAATTTATTGAGTAATACACCAAAAGTACATGCAACCAAAGCAAAATTGGACAAATGGGATCACATCCATCTAAAAATCTTCTGCACAGCAAAGGAGACAATCAACAAAGGGAAGGGGTTACCCCTCAGAGAGGGAGAAAATATTTACAAGCTACCCATCTGCCAAGGGATTAGTAACTAGAATATATAAGGAGCTCAATAAAATTAAAAAAATCAAATAATTCAATTTAAAAAATGGGCAAAAGATCTGAGTAGACATTTTTCAAAATAAGATATACAAGTGGCCAAGAGGTATATGAAAAAATGCTCAACATCATTAGTCATCAGAGAAATGCAAATCAAACTACAATGAGATATCATCTCACCCCAGTTAAAATGGCTTTTATCAAAAAGGCAATAATGAATGTTGGCTAGGATGTTTAGAAAGGGGAACCCTAGAACACTGTTGGTGGGAATGTAGATTAGTGTGGCCACTATGAATAACAGTATGGAGGTTTCTCAAAAAACTAAAAATAGAACTACCAGATGACCCAGCAATCCCACTGCTAGGTATATATCCAAAAGAAAGGAAATCAGTATACTGAAAAGATATCTTCACTCCCATGTTTATTGTAGCACTATTCACAACAGCCAAGATTCAGAATCACCATAAGTGTTAATCAAGGGATGAATGGATAAAGAAATTGTAGTATATATACACAATGGAATATTATATAGCCATAAAAAGAATGGAATCCTGTCATTTGCAACAACATGGATGGAACTGGAGAACATTATATTAAGCAAAAGAAGCCAAGCACAGAAAGCCAAATATTGCATGTTCTCACTCACATGTGGGAGCTAAATATTAAAAACAATTTATCTCATGGAGACAGAGCGTAGAATGTGATTACCAGAGGCTATGAAGGGTGACAGGGAGTGGGGGATAAAGTGGGAACGGTTAATGGGTACAAAAGTATACAGTTAGATAGAATGAACAATACTTGATAGCATAAGGAAGTGACTATAGTCAATAAGTTATGGTATACTTAAAAATGACTAAAAGAGTGGAATTGGAATGTTCCTCACATAAAGAAATGATAAATGCTTGAAGTGATGGATACCCCAATTACCCTGATTTGATTAATATACATTGTATGACTGTATCAAAATATCACATGTACTCTAAAAAGATACACACTTACTATATACCCATAATAATTAAAAATAAAAAATTTAAATAAAAAAATGACCTGTTGGGAAAATCATTGTTAGTTCTCTTATTTCTCTGAAAGTCAAAGAGCAACTTAGTTTAGGTTTGGTGACATGGATGTTTAGCATGAGTGACTCTATTTTGATTTTTATTCTGGTCTACTGGGGCCTTGTGCATGAGCTTACTCCAAAACAATAGCCTCCTATAATTTTTATTTAACATTATTTTGGAGTTGGAGATAAATCAAATTATATTGTCATAAGTTTCTTGCATATCTCATGAAGCAGTTTAATAGTAACTGTAAATAGACTTTGGTAAGTTAAAGATGAAAATGGCAATTCTTAAAGTGACAAAATCATTAGATAAGTTAAAATGTAAAAGATCCTAAAAAATATTTAGTAAATGCAAAAGAAGGCTGAAAATACAGAGCAGAGGGGAAAAACAACAGGACAAACAGAATCCAAATAGCAAAATTGTGACTGAAAGTAGACATGAAGACAAGGAATATTATGAGAGATAAAGAGTATAGTTTATAAGGATAAAAGGATTAACTCATCAGGAATATATAAAAATTATGACATTGTATTCCTGGTAATAAAGCTTCAAAGTAAATATAGCAAAAGTTGACAGAACAGTAGAAATAAACAAATCCCACAATCATACTTGGAGATGTTAACAAATGTCCTCTGATTTGGTATGTATGGAACTCTACACCCAATAATTGTTGAACAAACTACAAAATGTGCCTTCCTTTCAACTCTCATAAAATAAGCCTCAATAAATTTCAACATTTTGAAAGCTTGCCACAACAGAATTCAATCACAAATCAATAATATAAAATAGGTAAAAAGAGTTCTAAAAATTTTGAAAATTGAACAACATGTTTCTAAATAATACATGTGTCAAATAGAAACCACAAGAACAGCTGGAGATGCTTCAAAGCAAGTGAGGATGAAAGTACGACACATCAAAATGTGTGTTGTGGAGCCAAAAGAGAACTTAGAGGAAAACACATAGCTGTAAATACAGAGAAAAGAAGAAAGTTTAAAATCAATAATCTAAGTTTCCAGCTTTAGAAGCTGGAAGAAAGAATCAATTAAACCATAAGTAAGTATAATAGAAAAAGGAAAAAATAAAGGCAAGAGAAGAAATTAACAAAATAGAAAAGCTATAGAGAAAATTAGCCAACAAAAGTCATTTTTATTTGAAAAGCTAAATAAAACTAACCATAGCCAAACTAATCAGAATTAAAGACAGAAAAACAAAGAAACAAACAAACCAAATTATCAATGTCAAGAATTAATGAGGCTACATCACTACAAATCTTACAGGTATTAAAGGGATAAAAATGGATTATTATGAACCTATTCTAATCTATTTAACAGCTCAGATTAACTGAACAATTCTTGAGAAAACAAAGGTTAAAACTAATGGAAGAAATAGAACATCTAAATATCCTTATATCTATTACAGAAATTAATACATATCCAATGATACTTTTTCTGAGACAACTCTATTCCCAGAATGCTGTTCTGTTGAATTCTATCAATCATTTAAAGGGCAAATAAAACCTATCATACAGAAACTTTTGCAAAAAAAGAGGATGAAACACTTCAAAGTTCATTTTTAAAGGTCAGAAGTTTTCAATTCCAAATCTGACAAATGCAAGAAAAATAAATTACAGACTAAGATATCTCATAAATAGAGACGTAAAATTTATTCATAAAATATTATCATATTTGACTAAAGAATACATGAAAATTGACAGTATATACTTATAAAATGAGGTTGAATATAAATTTGGTTTAATATGAAAAAATCATTCAATGTTTTTCACCATGTTAAAAGAATAAACATATAAAATCATCTCAATAGATAAAAATAATCATCTAATCTCAAAAAACTAAAAATAGAAATACCACTTGATCCAGCAATCCCACTACTAGGCATCTACCCTAAGGAAAAAAGTCATTTTATAATAAAGACATCTACACTCGAATATTTAGGGCAGCACAATTCATTATTGCAAAGATGTGGAAATAACCCAAGTGCCCATCAATACATGAGTGGATTAATAAAATGTGGTATATGTATACCATGGAGCATTATTTAACCATAAAAAACAATGGTGAAGCTACCACCTCTTATATTATCCTGGGTGGAGCCTTAGCCCATTCTTTGAAGTGAAGTATCACAAGAATGTTTCAATAAAGGTAAAGCATTTCAATGTGGCAAAGATTAACTCTTTAAAACAATAATGCTGGAACAAATGGATAAATTATTTTAAAAAATAACTTTTGCCTCATCTCACATTACATATGTAAATGCTAAAACTATGAATTTTTAGAAGGAAATATAGGAGAATATCTTTATAACCCTTGGGATAAGCAAAAATTTCTTAGAGAAGACATAAAAGGTATTAAACATAAAATAATGCATTAGTAAATTGGACTTCATAAAAATTAAAAACTACAGTTTATCAAAAGACTTCACTTAAGAAAATGAAAAGGCAAGTCATATAAAGGCAGAAAATATTCACAATGAATATATCTCACTTATATCCAGAATACATACAGAAATTCTAGTTCTCAAAAACAAAAATACAAACAACCCAATTAAATATGTTCAAAATACTTGAATAGACATTTAATGAAAGAAATTATACATGTATCTAATAAGTACCTGAAAATGTTCACCATCACCAATCAGTAAGGAAATGCAAATTGAAACCACAATCATACCTTTTCATACTCACTAGAATAGTCAAAATTAGCAAAACTGACAATATCAATTTTTTGAGGATATAGAGTAACTAAAACTCAAACAAAATTCTGGTGAAAATGTAAAATGGTACAGCTACTTGCAAAATATTTTGGCAGCTTCTCACAATGTTAAACATTCATTAACCATATGACTAAATAATTCTACTTGTATTTATCAAAAAAACCCTCAAAAATATGGATCCCCAAAAAGTCCTGTACAAGAATTCCATAGAGTTATTCAAATAGGAAATGGTCCAAACGTCATCAACAGGAGAATGGATAATCACATTGCAGTATACTCATGCAATGAAAAACCACTCAGCAATAATCTTATGAAAAACGTATTCTGAAAAGTACCAGCCATTCTCAACATTTACTCAGTATGGAACATGATGTGAGAACTTGATCAATTCTGTGAATTATCTTGTGATGATTCTAAGATGGTCTAGGCAGTCATGACACAGTAAAGCAGACTTTTTCCAGGCTAATGTCTTTCATTGCTAATGATATGCCTCCCAGGGACTTTATTTTAGATTTTTGAGTCACAGAAGTGTCTGTGGGACTGTCTGTCTGGAATCATAGTATGAATTGTTTTCCAACTTGCTTCAGAATCTCCTCAGGTATCGCCAAAAGAGGATTTTAAGCTGCAAGGAAAAATAAAGGATAAGCAGAAATGACAGTAAATGATAATAGTGATAATTTGTGGCCTTCTTGGAAGGTACTTAATTTCTTTTCTTTTTGTTCAGTTGAAAAGTGAATCATTTCTTTTTTTATTGATGTATAACATTTGTATACATATACACATGAGGCATATGTGATATTTTGATACATGCATACAATGTATATGAAGAAGTCAGGGTATTTAGGATATCTATCACCTTGAATATTTATCCTTTCTTTGTGTTTGGAACATTTCAAAACTCTTCTTCTAGCTGTTTTGAAACATACAGTAAATGTTTGTTGACTATAGTAACCCTATTGTGCTGTTGAACACTGGAACTTATTCATCCTTTCTTGCTATGATTTTGTGTCCCTTAACCAATTTCTTCCTATCCACCCCTCCTGACTCTTCCCATCCTCTAAAAAACACAATTCTACTCTCTACCTCTATGAGCTTGACTTTTTTAGCTCCCACATATGAGTAAGAACTTGCAAAATTTGTCTTTCTGTGCCTGGCTTATTTCACCTAACCTAATGTCTTCCGGGCTCATGCCTGTTGCCATGAATGAGAGGCTTTCATTCTTTTTATGGCTGAATAATATTTCATTGTGTGTATATATATCACATTTTCTTTATCCATTCATCTGTTGATGGACATTTAGGTTGATTCCATATCACGGATATTGCAAATAGTGCTGCAATAAACAAGGGGATGTAGATCACATTGATATACCAGTCTTTGGATAAATACCCAGTAGTGAGAGGATCATATGGAAGTTCTATTTTAGTTTTTTAAGAAAAACCCATATTATTTTTTCATAATATCTGTACCAGTATACATTCCTACCAAGAGCACAAGAGTTCCCTTTTCTCCGCATTCTCGTCAGCATTTGCTATTTTGGCTTTTGGACAATAGCCATTCTAACTGGGATGGATGATATCTCATTATGGTTCTGATTTGCATTTGAAAGGTGAATCATATCTTAAATTGTTGATTTCATTTTTAAAATTATTCATTGTTGAAAAACATAAATAAAAGCATTATTGTAATCATCACATTTATTTTACACAGTTGCATCAGCAGAATACAAATGTGAAGACTTATTAATAGAAAAACAATGTGGATCTATCAAATTGTAGGGAGACTTTCAGTTTAAACATCAGACTATTTTATTGAGGAAACTAAATTCAGCACCTCAAATTAATTTTTAAAAGAAAGCATGCCTGCTTTAAACTTAGAGAAATTATTGGCCTGAATATCGAATGTGGGAACAAAAAGAAAAATTAAAAAAAAGAAAATACATAAAAATATCTGCTGCCTTTGTCAAAACGTAAGAGTTTTTAGCAAGGAGAATTAATCTATATTTTAAGTCTCATCAGAAATTTTACTGTCTTTCCTAGGTCACAATTGTTAAATTTTTTTTACATTTGTCTTATCTGCATAGGGATTACTCATAATATTTAGCTCATAGTACTGTATGGATTAAATAAATTAATAAGTGTAAACAATTTATACAATTCCTTGTCTGTATTAAATGTTCAATAAATATCTGTTATTATTGTTACATATGGTTCTCTCATTTTACAACATTCATCAAAATGTATTAATACCTACTAGTTATCAGGCATTATTCTATTCATTTTTTAACAAAGTTGCAGTAAACAAATTACTTGCCCTTGAGAGGTAATGCCCTTGAGTTTAGTGACTATAACTTTCCACTATTCTCACTCCTACTGAAACACTAAATAAGCCCTTTCCAAGCACTCTTCTATGCTTTGTAAACAAATACACAACTGCCTCATAGACACAGAACAGTCTCCCAGAGCAACAAACTCAGTGTTTCTAAAACTTAGGTTCTTATAAAATCTTTCTCACAAAAACTCATTCCAATGCTCTCTGTTGACTCATCCTTCTTGCATCCAGTTGAAATCCTGGGCATGTCTCATAGCTTCTGTTGGCACTGTCATTAATAAATGAATAGGTATTTACCAAGTACTAGGATGTGCAATTCAAGTTACTATAAAACTATAAACATTTCCCAATTTAAAGGATGTCCTGCTGCAATGGAAAGGTTTATTTCAGGAGAAGAAACTTGAACACAGATTGGGAAGACCAATTAACTTTTCTGCTTTATCTTGGTAGACATTCCCTTGCTTTGTTCCTAACACATACATCCCCCCCCACACACACACACACATACACACCCTAAAGTGCTTTTAACAGGGAGGAGAAAAGATTTCACTTAATGAGTACATTATAATCTTGTGTGAGGTCCTTGGATACACAATTATTGCTTTTCTTTTATGAGGCACTTTTGAGAGTTCTGTGGGTTTTGCCACTAAGAAGTTTTCTGGTGCAGACGGTGCATCTGGATGGTGGTGATGATCTCCCTCAGTTTGTGAATTTCTAGGTGGATCTCAGTCTCCGCACTGATCAGAAGTCCCTTACGGTGGCCCAAAGCCAACCTCCTTTTCTGGAAACCACATCTGAATCACAGGAAACACACAATTGTGTTGCCAAGCTCTGAAAGTGCAGAATGTTTCTGGTGCACTCTATCTCTTCCTGTTACCAAAAACACTAGTCATCACCTCTTGCCTTTAGACTGTTCCAATTCCGAATCACGTGCATATCCACAGGTCCTCCAAACTCTCCAAAGAACACTTCATTCTCTTTGAGAGAACTTTACTCTCTTAGAGTGGTTCTCTGGACTCCAAACATGTTGCTTAAAGTGAGGAGAGAAGCAGCCCTTCCTTTTGATAGTGGTAGTTTTCTAACTAGAACCTAACAGCACACTGAAAACTCTCCAATGAAATTCTCTCTGCTATTTAATGTTGTTAATAAATGTATCACCTTTATTTTCACACCATGGATTTGGGTCATCAACATGGATATGATTCCCAATTGTATCAAACCTTATCACCTTTTTTGTTAACTAATATTTTTTATTCGCCCATGTACTATCTTGAAATAAAATTTAAAAACATATAATCTACCTATACATATAATTAACAATGCACTGTTCTAACAGTAATATAAAATGAAATAAAAGGAAAGTAATATATAAATAAAATATATTTCTAGTCTGTTAACACATAGGCATGAGGCATAGAAAATATACAGAAGTTGTGTTATGTAAAAAATTAATAGATTTATGTTTTATGGCAATTTTAAGTTCACAGCAAAATTGAGCAGACAGTACAGTTTTCCCACATACCCTGCCTTTTTTTTCTTTTACCATACATAGCCTCTCCCACCATTGACATTCTGCACCAGTTGATACATTGGTTATAATTGATGAACCAACATTGATACAGCATTGTCAACTACAGTCCATATTTACATTAGGGTTGACTTTGTGTACTGTATGTTCTATGGAATTTGACAAATGTATAATGACATGTAGCCACTATTATAGTATCATACAAAATATTAATAGTTTGACTGCCGTAAAAATCCCCTGTGCTCTCCTTATTCATCTCTTTCTTCCCCCAAGCTCCTGGAAACCACTGATCCTTTTACTGTTTCCATAATTTTACATTTTTAGAATAGCTGAAATCTTACAGATCAGCCTATTTGACATAGTAATATACAAGTTTCCTCCATGTCATTATGTGGCTTGATAGCTCATTTCTTTTTAGCACTGAATAATATTCTATTGTATGCATGCACTGCAAGTTATTTATCCAATCACACATTGAAGAACATTTTGGTTGTTTCCAAGTTTTTTGCAATTATAAATGAAGTTCCTATAAAATTGGTGTGCGGGTTTTTCTGTGGTCATAAATTTTCACTCACTTGGGTCAATATGAAGGAACACAATTACAGGATTGCATAGTAAGGGTATGTTTAGTTGTGTACAAAACTGTCAAAGTGTTTTCCAAAGTGTCTTTACCATTTTGTATTCCCATCAGCAAAGAATGAAAAGTCCTGTAGCTTCACAACCTTGCCAGCTTTTGGTATGTTTTGAATTTGGATATTCACTGCTCTAACAGGTGTTAGTAGTATCAGTTTGTGTTTTTAACTTGCAATTTTCTAATGATGTTAAGCACATTTTTATACTCTTGTTTGCCATTTGTAGATCTTCACTGGTGAGGTGTTTGTTAAGATTTTTTGCTAATGTTTCAGTGGACTTAAAAAGAATAGAAAGGAAAAGAAAAGGTAAAGGAAAAGTATACCAAGAAGATATATAGAGGTTGTGTGGCACAAGTCTGGGACTAGAGTAGGTAAGACTGTAAACAGGCAAGACTCATAAGACTCAACAACAAAATTATATCAAAATATATTTTCAGCATGTAATCTTTATAACATAGATCTCTCTTTTTTTTTTTTTTTTGGTCTGTACAAATTAACTATGTAAGGAAGCAACAGTATAAAATATTTTAAAACAAAACTTAATGGTAAAATTGAATAAGATCCAAATGTTGTATTTGTCCCTACTGATTTAATAATTTTGATTCTAATTGTCTTTGAGCTGATCTAGTTAATATTTGCAATTATGCAATTAGTTTTCTTTTTCAGTTATTGTACAATCATGCTGCAATATTGCCAAGCAAATCTGGAGTTAGAAATGTTATAATGTTAAATTACATTCATCATAAGGAATATGCTCTCTGAACAAATTTCTAAATCATGTCTTTTTTCCATTAAGTTTCCATCCCAATAATGGTCTTTTAAATTACTAGCTCGTCATGTAAGTTATTCATGATTCTAGTGTTAATTAAATATTATTTATATTTATGGTAGTTTTAGTCTAACAAGAAATTGGAGAGTTTTGTGAGTTGGAGAAGGGCTCTTCATTGGGCTGTGTCATTTAGCACACAGCAGCATGCATAGCAACGTTCAAATTATTGTGATAACCAACATCATCCCACACATTTTCAAAATTCCCCGTTTGAAAAAGCTGGCTAAAGATTACAAACTTAGCTTTGCATCGTTTTAGTATGTTCTGTATGGAAGGTCTGAAACTCTGTATGTTATCAGCTCTGGGACTTCAGCCAGTCTCAAGGCAAATGATTCCTCAAATAGTACCAAATAGCATCTCAAGGCATAAACCAGGAGTCATCTTTCATCCTCCACATTCAATCCCAGTCTTCTCAATTATTTATCTTAATTATAACTTTAATCTACTGCCACCGCCTTAGTATGAGTCACTATCATTTTTTTCACCTGTTCTTCAATATCCTTGTATCTGATCATGTATCTGTTCTTGCCTTCAGAATACTCAGTGTGACCCTGAAAAGCATAAATTGTATGAGATTTTCCTCAACGAGGCTTTCCCTGATCCACAATCTTGAAATTATTGTAATTTCAAATATGAATGATTATAATTGCATACATAATTAATTATGTTTATTTAATGCTTGTCTGTCCAGTTAAACAATAAGTTCTCTGTCTAGCCCTGTTTGCTTAGTGTCATGAAAGTTAGATGTCTGAGTAAAAGTTAGATGATTAGTTTATCCCGTTGCTTGTGTTTTCTCCTATTTCTTGGTTTTCTGCTTTTATTTGCATATTAAAGAATCTCTGCATTGTTTGAGTTTAAAAGATAATAGCAAAAGATTACAAGTTTTATGAGTAGTTACTTAAGATTGAAGAACAGGAATTGATAGTAGGAAAATGTGTGCTCTCTTTGATTCTAACTGATGCTATTCGCTTCTGTGACTATGCTTGCTTTTAGTTGTTTGATAAATATAGTTAATCAGAATGAAAAACAGGGATAAGAGCAAAGACTCCATGATAGGCTAGGCTTCCTGGATATGAGAAGCTAACAGCCTAGTTCTGCTTCTGTATATATGGCTTGCTGGCTTGGTGCTCAGCGTAAGTGGAGCCATGGCAGGCTTCACTAAAGTAAAGGAAAACAAGGCCCCGGGGAGGTAACCGCAAGTCACTTCCTGATAAAGGGCTGGAGAGTCCAGGGGGCCTCCAACCAACTAGGTAGATAAGAAGAGCAAGACATGATCAGCGCATGAACGGCTTGTGCAGGGCGTGTGTTCCCAGTATCGCTTGTAACCAAAAACTAGAAGGTGTGCAACAACAGCCCCCCCTCCCCCGTCGGAGACCCTCCTCTTCCCCTAAATGATGTTAACTACAACTGGCGCCAGCACGAAAAGCCCGAAGCTTAGAGTCAACAAACCAGGAGCCAACGCCATCAGCCACTTCTAAAAAAAGAACAAATAAACTAAAGGGGGATGATGTGCAGACTAGTGTGTCGTGTGCAGACTAGTGTGTCGTGTGCAGACTAACGTGTCGTGTGCAGACTAACGTGTCGTGTGAAAACTAGCATACAGAAAAGTATAAAAGTTTAACCTTTATCCCAGGGCGGGGTCCTGGTTCGTGGAGAGGCCACTGCGTTGGTGCTCTGGGACTTGGATCCTAGCTTGAACTAGCCAATAAACTCCTTTGCCTTTTGCAGCCTCGGTGACTCTGCCTCTCTGTTCCTGGGGCCGAGGGGAACCGGCTTTAACAAGATAATCTTAAAATATGAAAAATCTAATACCAAGGAACATTATGTATCACAATGTAATTGTAGGTCTTAGAATAGAATAGTAGGCATGATAATTAGGTAAAAGAGTTTCTTTGACATTAACCCCTCAATTCACATTAGTGAAGTGGCTGCTCACTTTGCTGATTTGTAAAGCCTATCTTATTTGCCTGAATCCCATTTCTAATAGAAAAACTTTTTGAACTCAATTCTCCAGAAACCTGGGCAAACCAATATGCTTCCAAGTCAGGTTATCATTCATTCATTCATACATTTAACAAATACTATTAATTGCCACTAAGGTTCAACACTGCCAGATCGTGGGGAATACAGAGGTGAGTAAGCCATGATTTTTGCCCTTAAGCCCCACAAAGATTCATGAGGAAAGCAGTGTGTTGATCATTTTTTAGGGCCCTATATGTACATTTTATAAAAATGATTTAAGAAGGTGAAATATTTGTTGGCATTCTAAGAGATTACTCATGGCTGGTTGTGGGGACTTGATATTAATTAGTAATAAAACTTTTTTAAATTACTGGAGCCCATTGTTATAACCTTTGTGGAATTAGACAGTTTAACAACTTTGTTACTTTCCCCACATTTTCATTAATCAAACCAAATTGATCACTCAGTGAGAATGTTATTGAATATCATTTCAAAACCTTAAAATTGACTTTAGAAAAATGTCCGACCAAAGCTTCTCTTTGTACAAATAAAAATTTGGCCCAGCGAGGTTTAATGACTGACTCAAAGTTACCCACCTGATTAATGAGAGTTAAGATGGGAAATTCAAATTCACTGACTACCAGGCCTCAGCTTCCCTCCACACATAAAAACAACTGTAATTGGTAATTTAAGACAAAGGCAAAGATTACCACCCTAAAATATTTGTGTTTTAGTCCTTTTTACTAAATGCTGTGAAATATATAAGATTGTTCCTAGTTTTTTCAATCCAATCTTCAAAGAGTGGTTTACTTTTTATTGTTTTCTGATTTTTTTTATTTATATATATTTATGGGGTACAAGTGCAATTTTGCTACATGCATAAATTGCATAGTGGCCAAGTCAGGGCTTTTTATCCATCACCCAAATAATGTACATTGTACCCATTAAGTAATTTCTTATATCTACCCCACTCCGATCCCCTCACCCTTCTGAGTCTCCATTATCATTCCACTCTTTATGTCCTTGTATACATATTCTTTAGCTCCCATATGTGAGTGAGAATATGAGATATTTATCGTTCTGTGTCTGACGTTGTTTCACTTAAGATAATGACCTCCAGTTCAGTCCATGTTGCCGCAAAAGACATGATGCCATTCTTCTTTGTGGCTGAATAGTATTCCATTGTGTATATGTACCACATTTTCTTTATCCAGTCATCCATTGATGGGCACTTAGGTTGATTCTGTATCTTTGCTATTGTGCATAGTGCTGTGATAAACATATGGGTGCAGGTATCTTTCTGATATATTGATTTCTTCTCCTTTGAATCGATACCCAGTAGTGAGATTGCTGGATTGAATGGTAGTTCTGTTTTTAGTCCTGATATTTTAACTGTTCAATATACTAGTACTTCCAGTTATCACTTTATGATACTGAGGATGCAGAAGAAAGAAGTGCTTATTATTGCAAGGCATGGGGGGCATTCAGTTATGTAGTTTGGTTAGATTAATGATGCAACTTGGTTTGAACCATTAAGCTGGTGACATTCTCAACCTCCTACTTTTCAAAAAGTTAGTAATTTTTTTTTTCTTTCTTGGAAACTTAATTGTATTTTGGTAATTACCCAAGTGACAGCCAACTATTTCATTTTGGTTACATTTAAAAAGTGCTTTATACACCTGAATTGTACAAAAATGTTAAGCAATGACTATAAGTTTTATTTTTATTTGAGAAAAATATGCTACTTTCAAGTAGGATTGCCTAAAGCATTTAGTATGAACAAAAAAAGAAGAAAAACAAAATATTCTTTTCTAACATAAAAATCCATTCTTTCAAGCATTTTTCATTTTCCTTTAGACCATATTAACTATGTCATCTCCAGCTACCTGGGGACAACCCATTTAGCCATTTATCATTTTATCTCAGATTTTGGGCTTCAATAACTAAATGAATGAAAAATTGCTGGAAAATTCATACTTCTGTGTGATATGTAGCTACTAAAAGAGACTGCTTATTTTAGAATAATTAATTTAGGAGCACATAATTAAATTCAGGGCCATATTTGCTTCTAGGTGTTTTTTCTCTTTTTTAGGAAGCTAAAAGGCCTAATTTGTGTCAAAGGACAGATTAAATAACAAGAAAACCAGAATAGCACAATTATTTTGGGGGGGCAGGGGCAGGGTCTCACTCTGTCATGCTGGTTGGCATGCAGTGGCATGAACATAGCTCAATGCAGCCTCAAACTCCTGGGCTCAAGTGATCCTCCTGCCTCAGCCTTCCAAATAGCTAGGATTACAGGTGTGCACCATCACACCTGGCTATTTGTTACAAATTTTTTGTAGAGATGGGGTCATGCTAAGTTACCCAGGCTGATCTCAAACTCCTGGCCTCAAGCAATCCTTCTGCTTTTGCCTCCCCAAATGCTGGGATTATCGGTATGAGCCACCACATTCAGCCCACAATCTTCTTTTGATGAAAGCGGTAGATAATGTTAAAACCAGGAGGTAATATTAATATATATGTGCCATTAAGACAATGTTAAAACACTTAATAACATGGGAAATGGTGATAAATTGCAAAATAAGCAGGGTTAGGAAGGTATGTCTTATATGATATTAATGAAGTTATAGATTATTAACAGTTGGACTCATAGAGACACATAAAATGCAGATGAGTGGGTGAATGAATGTATGTACACTTTGATACTTGGAATAAATTGTAGCTGCCAGAATTAGCCTGATTGTTTGACTACTGGCTGAAAACTCACTAGTTCTATGTCAATTGTGTGTTAATGCTTATTATTTAACCTATTTGAGCCTTAATTTTCCCATCTGTAAAATGTAAGTAATACTGGTAACTAGCTAATAGGTCATTATGAGTAAAATACGAATCCCAGTCAAGTATTTAGCATACTGTCAAGTACATATCTAGCCATATCATAGAAGTAAGTGTTCACAGTTGTATTACTATTATAACCTATTTATATACACTTTATGCAATATGATTTATGTATATATATTTTACATTACATGTTTAATTGAGTCTCGTTAAGCATATAAATTTTAAAATTCCTAATTTGATTTTTGTTTCAACAAGCATTTATTAATCACCAACCAACATCATGTAGACACAAAGATTTGAATAAAAAAAAAAATCGGGAAGAAATGGAAACAGACAAGCTTTGGAAACCTCAGAATCCCTGCTAGACTGCCTTAGTGTGACTATTCCATTGGCTTCATGTTGCCAGAATCAAATTTCTGACAGGTAGAATAAATGGGCTAGTATGTTTAAGGTATATGCCTTTATTAAATCAGATAAGTTATGATATATCCATGCATTGGAATGTTAGTCTTTGATTACCTAGAATTAATTAAATCTATGTAGAAGAACCAACACCTTAGCGGTTGTATTATGTCAATTCCATAGATGAATAGAAAATTGAGATTTAGAGAGAGTAAATTATATTGCCAAGTAACGTAGCAAGTAAGTGGTAGAGCTTGGCCTGGAAACTAGATCTTCATGCTGTCAAAGACTGTGTCCTTCACTTCCATGCTGTTAGAAGAAATTATTTCAGAATTCTCTACCATGCATGCTATGTCTTCCTTCCTTTTTCCCTCCTCTAAGTTGTGGCCAGAGCTAGATCTTAGGTGTTTTTTAATGCTAGGTTTACTTTAGGACTCTTTATACTTTGCCAGAAATTCTATAAATTCACTTTAGAAAGATACCTATTTGCAAAAGCTTTTAGTCAAATGTTCTGGTACTTAATGCACATTACACAGTTTATTAGGGTATTATATTCTAAAGCTGCAATCCAGATAACTGAAGGTTAGTACACTTCCAGTCTTTCAGGTTTTGAGCTGTATTCATAAAGTTATATATTTCACATAAGCTCTACATTGGTATAACTGCTTTCACACTGCCTCAGGATACTCACCTCCATTCAAAGAGATTAACAAGAGGCAACGATTATTGTTGCTTTAAGTTCCTAGAGTAGAAATAAATACTAGGGAGAAATAATAGTTCAGAAGTGTAAAAAGTGAAAAAAGGAAGTGGGTTCTAGTTGTGATTGGAGGCTTATCCTACAAAGGCCTTTCTTTGTTGTTTGGCCCAATACGTACTAATCTTTTTATGTCTACCTAGTTGTTTTTTTTTTATTTCTTTAATTTATGTAAACAAAGATGAAAACACAGAAACTAGAATATAATAAATACTTTAATTTCCTAGAACTATTTGGAATATCTTGGAGGAAATTAACCCAAAGAAGTGAAATGTTCTACTTGGTGTGCCTGCCTTTAGACAGAGGTCTTCATCTCTCCCAGACTCCCTCTTTCCTCTATTGAATATGGCTATTGGAAGTAGAAGGACAAAAAGTCTACATTAAATCCAGAATATCTGAAACAATACCATTCATGGGGAGTTGATTACAGAGATTCTAGTGAACTGAATTTAGTTGGGTGTGGGGGGAGGAGGTGTAAAATAATTAAGTATAATTCTCTGCATTAGAAAATACTGGCTGTACCCATGTTATTTCTGAAAAATGTAAGTCTTTACATATTTTATAATATTAACTTTTTGCTGATTATAAAAGGAACCCATATTCCAGGTGGAATAGTTGGAAAAAATAAAAATTATAAAGAAGAAAATAAAATCATTGAAGTTCCACTTTTTATGCTTTCGGTCTTCCTTTTATGACTCTTTATAATGCATCTTGCCTTTTTCGCTTACACTATATCATAAACATTTTGTAGGTCATTACATATACTTTGAAATCCTAATTGTGATGACAATGATATTTCATCATTTTTAATCTTTCATAATTATTTTTAGAAACCCATCTTTTGTTGGGCCACGACATTGTTACCAAACATACACTATCTTTTGGATATTAACGCTGCAAACTTCAGAATGCTACTCTACTTGTTTCCCTGGGATAATTTCTTGAAGTCAAATTATTGAGTCAGACGAGACAAACATTTTTATAATTCCCAGTTTATATTGCCAAATCATGGGAATTTGGCAGCAACTAGATCTTAGAAAAGATCTCTCCATTCTTGTACTTGCTTGTCAACTCAGGGGTCAATGTTCTCATATTTTCTTTCCTCATGAGATACCCCCTTATTTCACTTTGTGTCAATTAATTCGTTTAATACACACTGTTGAACACTCATTGTGTACTAGGCACTATGCTCTAGGTATACCGAAGGTTAAACAGTGAATAAAGCAGGGTGATCCTTTTCTCCCTTGGGCTTATTTTCAAATTGGGGAGGTAGATATTAAAATACACACACACACACACACACACACACTAGTAAATACATGTAAATTAACAAATTATAATAAGTATCATTGAGAAACTAAATAGGTTGTAATGACAACTAGTAACAGGTGGAAGACATATTTATATTGAGATTGGGCTCAGGGAATGCCTCACCGAGTTTCTAACAAATTCTACTTTCTGATGCATAAAATATAAAATATTCTGATAAATAAGTACCTAATGGCAATGTCTCCAGACTTTATCATGATACTTTTATATCAAAAGAGATAAAGTTCAGGAAAGAAATGGATTATAGTTTATTTTCATGGTTACAGGAAAATATTTTTATAACTTATGGTTTCTTAAATAAGACAAAAATCTAGTATCCATAAAGTGAAGGGGGTGGGGATTAGAAATCTTCATGACAAAAGCAAGCTATTGATATAAAAGAAATCAAAGCCTAACTCTAGACTATGAATTATTTTTGTACAATCTTGGCATAAAAGCTTTTAATATAATATTCTCCAAAGAGCTCCTCCTATTAGTTGACAAGTATTTCATTCCAAAAGAATGAGAAAAGGATACAAAAAGACTTTTAACATAAGAGGAATTGAAAAATATCAATAACTATATGAAAAAAGGCTTACGTACACTAGTCACCAGGGAAATGCATATTAAAACAGCAATGTGATACCATCATGCCCATCAGATTGATACAGCCTCTCCCCTCGAGATCAAAAATATCTGTGGCAGACATCGTTCACTGCTTAACCACAACCGACTACCTAATTGTTTCTAAAAACAACCAAGTTTTTCAGCTTTCCACTCTTCTCCGTGTACCCATACACTTTAGAATATGCTGGCCATAGTTCCAGTTCTAGGGTTGCATCCTGATGACTCATTCCTTTTCCTAGTAATTGGTTTAAGCATGGGTTTCTGACACTATTCAAGCAAATGAGACAGGAGAAATCTGCTTGTAAAATTCTGCAGAAGATTTTTGCACTCGAAAAATGGGTCAAGAGGCCCATTTCTGTCTCTGAATGGTGTCAGGCCTAGAATGGACACCGGGGAGGGCTGCAGCTGTCATCCTGGAGAACTATATGAGCATAGAATATCAGGAGGGAGGAGAGGCCTGAGGGCTACCCTCTTTATCCTCTGAACTTCCAGTTATATGAGAAAGTGATTTTTTTATTTAAATAAACTGAAATTGACATTTTATGTTATTTGCAGCACAAAATAGCCTAATATAATATCTCAAACACCATCAGTGGTAATGTAAAGCATTGCAATATTTTTGGATGATTATCAATAAATACCTGTAAATAAAATGTTCATCGCCTTTGATCCAGCTACCAATCTACCAAAACTAGGAATCCTAGGAATCTATCCAGTTTAAATAAAGTATGTGTGTTTATATATATATATACACATATACTTATATGATCTATACTATATATATATCCCAATCTTAAAAAAATGTATAAATTATATAAATATCCTTGTGTGGATGAATAAACTTGATACACTATGAAATATGATGAAATTCTATGGAGCACAATGCAATGTTTAAACGGATGAGGTAGAGCTAGAATATTTAATTTGGAAAAACTTATTTTAATGTCAATGCAAATTAATTAATTAATTCATAGTATGAGCCCATTTTACAAACAAAAGAATCATGTATTAGAAGAGTTTTGAAATCATATTCTTAGGCATAAAGGGAATATAGTGATGGGATTTTAAACAGTCTTTAATCTGAGAGGGATCTCAAAGATCATTAGTTCCAACCCTTTTGTCATATCAAGGTGGAAACTGAGTTTTGAAAGGTATATGTGAGTTGCCCCAGATAGCACAGGTAGAAAAGAATCCAGCATATGAAATTTTACATCTGCATACGGAAAAGTTTGTCTTGGTAGTGAGATAGGTGAGATAAATGTGAAAGTGATATGCAGTTGGCTTTCTAACTAGGGGAGATTACAATGATATAATCTCAGGGTTTCAGAAGATCTCTCCTCTACATTAGGGGATGCTTCTAATTTCTTTAGGGGCAGTGGACCCTAATGCTTAAGACATTGGGTGCTGGAGTCAGGAACATTTGAACTGGAATTCTGCATTTGCCATTTCTATTTTTAAAATCTTGATTAGTTTACTTACCCTGAGTTATGGCTTCCTGTTCTATATAATGAGAAGACTATATTCGTCTAAGAACTATTTCAAAAACTTAAGAAAATCATAAGCATATAATATTGGAATTTACTCTCCTCATTTTATTGTGGCAAAATCCACCTAATTTTTTAAAAGAGATGCTCTTTACAATCAAAGATTTGCTTCCAGTTCTCAACCTGCAGGGCAGTCTGAGATAAATACAAGATGCGAAATGCAGATGTATCATTTCTCTATATTTTTCCATACTTCTCTAACCTTGACACCTGATTATACAGTGCTCATTGGTACAAACAATCCATGTAGAACTTACAAGAGACATTATCAAATATCCATGCCAGTTGAAGTTCACCAGAGATTTGACATTACCACCAAACTTCATTTGCTGAAGACTTCATAGCACATGCTTGGACTGGTGGTGGATAAGTGGCTGAGGGACTATTTCAAGCATTAGTTTTCAAGTTCTACAAAGCTGTTAATCTCTCCTAATTGATAGAACAGGAATTGTGGGACCAAACATTCCATTATGTGCTTATTTTACCTATTTTTTTTATTTAATCTATCAAGTATCTGAATGTCATTTTATTTTGGTTTATGCACTGGCAACAGGAAGGATTCTACCTACCACTATTGTGGGACAAGGGGGCTAGAATATCCATCCCTCTACCCATCTACACACAAATTAGGCCCCTGAAATGGACTCCAGGTCAGTCACCCCATGCTACCACATTTGACTCAAAGATGAATGGCTTATTTAGAAATTAATCAAAGTTGTAAATGGAGTGAGAATCCAGTATCAAGGCTATTCTCAGTAAATAAGATTGGTGTGTTCACTGTTGCTAAACCTCCTTGACATTACCGGAAGAAAGTTATGACTAGGAAAAAATATCATCACATTATAGAATCTAATCGTCTTAGATCTAGATCAGCTCTTAATGTTCATCTAATCCAACTCTCTCACTTTATTAATGTCATAGTATTCCTTGTGACTTTATATAGGTTATCTAAATGTTTTGTGTCTTGTACATTTCTTATCATTATATAGAAGGAAAAATAACAATCCTGTACAGTATATGCAAAACTTTATAAAGTTGTGGTGGAAATTGGTGCATGGGAATTCGTGTTGAAAATTCTAAAAATCCATAAGACAATAATAACAACGATCTAGGCTATTTTTCTCCTATCTTCACACTTAAAGAAAACTTAGTTCCATATGGAGTGTTAAATGTGGTTTTTATTCCATTCCATTCAAAACATTCACTTGACTTTTCTCACCTCTTGGTCTAATTCTTTTATGGGGGCTAAGAATCTAAAAACAACCAAGTAGGACGTGGACCACATGATATTTGTAGAGAAACTTGAGTGAGACATACATCTATAATTAAAGTGAAAATTCTTTGGCCTGATTAAAGAGAAGGTGAATCTTTCCAAAGACTACTGGGCATTTTTTTAAAAACTTTAGATGCCCGATTAATTTTTTTAGAGTTTGAATCAGGAAAGAAAAAAGATACAAGAAAATATTGAAGGGATGCTGTGCCTTTAATAGCATCCTAAGAAGGCAAAGGGGTAAAATTATGCTCTTATAAAATATTTTTTCTTATTTTTTGTAGACTATATATATACTCAGAGTTTCACTTCAGCTTGCTTCTTTCTTAGTCTGTTTTGTGCTGCTGTAATAGAATACTTGAGGCTGGGTAATTTACAATGAACAGAAATTTGTTGTCTCATAGTTGTGGAGGCTAGCAAGTCCAAGATCAAGCCTCTGTTATCTGGCTGAGGCTTTCTTACTGTGCCATCACGTGATCGAAGGCAGAGGGCAAGATCACAAGAGGGGGCTGAACTTGCCTTTTTATAACAGCATTAATATCTGCTCATGAGGGCAGAGTCCTCATGACCTAAACACCTGTCATTAGGCTCTGCCTTCCCACACTACTGCATTGGGGATTATGTTTCCAACTCATGAATTTCTGGGGGACACATTTAAACCATCGCTGCCTCTGTACCCATTCTGTCATACATAAAAAATAGGCTATGATTTCATCCTAAATTCTCTAATTACTATGGCTTTTTAGAAAAAGGTTTAGAATAGAACAGAATAACTTGTAGCAGCATTTCTCAAACTCCATTACACAAATCGCTGCTCCCATCAGATGGATCTTCTAAGGAAGAAAAAAACATCATAATCAAGTGTGTTTGAGAAACAATGTATACAATGCCCCTCAGTAGACAATCAAAATACAGTGTAGTGTTTATTTCTTATTTTTTATTTATTTGTAAGGCACACATGGAGATCTGCACATTGATATACAGTTTAGTTTTTTACACCCTCCAAAATGTTCTTCAGCAAAGAAACCTATTACCTCTATTTGACAATGTATTTCCCAAATTTATTTGCCCGTGAAAACATGTTTTGCACAAATCGTGTTACATGTAATCAATTAGTTAGTGAACTGAACTTTGTTACATCTCCAGCCTTGGCTAGACATGGACTGTTGAAGAAGTAGTGAGGTGGATCTTGGGCATGTGAAAAAGTTCAATAGGAAGGAGAAACTTGTGTGAATTGACTTTAATGCTTTCTACTTCCCACAACTCTATTTTAGGGCCTGATAGTTTCAACTTCCCCTGTGATGCACAATTCTCAATGTAGTAATAGTGACATATCAAACAATCTGGTTACATTTAATTCATCAAACATATTTTACAGCTCCTGAAAGAAAAAGTGATTTCTCAAATAGATGAAAGTATTTATTGAACCAGTTTCAGTGTTCTTGTATGTCCTTGCATGCTCCCAGTATGCAGATGCACATGTGTGTACACACACACACAGAGGTGTGCATGTACCCCCAAGGAAATACAGACTTACATGTGACTGGGAACCTAACTTCTATGAGAATCAAAATGACAACAATTGTAGTTCTTATAAGTTATTTTTTTAATGTAGTATATGCCAGACATAAAATCCAGGGATAGGCAAAGTTTTCATTTTCAACTCAACCACACCAGGGGCGGCAAATAGCTAATGATAATAGCTCCTGCCAGGAACCCCAAGTAATCCTGTATGTTTTTTCTATTACTTTAAAACTTTTGTTTGGTATTTAATTTTGTTTTATTTTATTAAAAGAAATACCTCTTTATAACACAAATATTACAAAATTACCTATCTTTTTTCATTAAATGATTTTTAAATGAAATATTGAGTAGATACAAGGTAATAGTTAAAAAAATATGTAAATGACAAAAAAATAAAGATGCGATGATCCCCTGCGGACACAACACTCAGTTTAAATAAAAGATTATTATCATTAGCCTGGAATTCTCTGTGTGCCCAATTCCTTTCACATCTTCACTCCAGCCTCGGAATAGTCATTATACTGAATTCCTTATTGTTCCTTTGCTTTTCTTTAATTGTATATATTTTTAGATCTAAAAGTTTTCAGTTTCATTCATTTCATTTCACTACATGAAACGAACCTATGAATATATGTATTCACATATGTAATTCCATATATATGAATGGAATTATATTGTATATTATTCATCTACTTTTCATTTGTTTTACATCTTATGATTCATTTGTGTCATTTCATATAGCCATAATAAAATTGTTTTCTCTGCTGTAGAATAGTTTATGGAATTAAGAGATCACAGATCGTTCACCTCTTCTAACGTTGGTGGTCATTCAGGTTACTCATTATTTTTTCTATTACAAACAGTTCTTTGTGTATATTTTTGAATATTTCTTCTGAGGCACATATACAGGATTTGAGACTATAAAGGGCATATACTTAAGAACAGAATTGCTGGGCCCAAATGGGTGTACAAATTCAATGTATCAGGTAATACTAAATTATTTTTCAAAGTCTTTTTACCCATTTACTCTTCCACTGGCAATATATTCTAGTAGCTAAAAACTGTCACAAATATTTGGTATCATCTACCTAGGATTTCTTAAAAGATGTAATAAGATTATCCCTTTATAGTCTCAAATCATTAATTAAGTGCATAATCTTTATTATTTCTAATCAGTGATTAAGTACATAATCCTATCTTCCCTTATTTAGAAAACATTTATATTCATCAATCTACATTTATCACAAATTATTTATACATAATTGTGAATGTAATGATGCTAATTTCCTATTATGTGTATAACTTTTGTTAATTAATGAATTTTTCATATATAATGATTGAGATGCATTTTGTTGTCAATCACTAAATATGCCATAAAAATCAAGAGACACAAAATGAGAAATGGAAATGCAAAATTAACTGGCATGTATATTTAACAGAAAAAGTCACAATCCATCAATATTACTTTCTATTCACTTTTAAAACCTTTGCATCCAAACCTTTAAAATGATCATTAAAAATGACACTTATCAAGTGTACTTAATGTCTTTTTGGCCATAGATATTTTTTTAAATGAGTTCATGATTCAGCAGTAGCTGGTATACCTTATGAATTAATGCACATTAAGGGTATGTTTTCCTTCCCTCCTTCCTTCCTTCTTTCCTTCCTTTTTTCCTTTTTTCCTTTGTTCCTCCTTTCTTTCCATTTTTCCTTCATTTAATAAATGTAATTAATAATTTACTAAATGGTCGACATCATGCTAATCCAAATATAAATGCTTATTTGAAAAGATTTTTGTATTTCAGATCTACTTAATGTTTCAAAATATCTGTACATTTTTATATCTATTTTTTTTAATCTTCTGCATAGACAGGAAGTAGTGGAGGGAAGGAGTCCATGATATTGAAAAATAAGCTGACCTGCAAGTCACAATTTTTTAGTTGTGTGACTAAACACCTGTAAAGTCTTATATAAGCTATTTCTCTTCTTAGAATCTCTTTCTCTTATTTATAAAAAGAGAGAATTGACTTTCTGATGTTCATAAAACATCATATAATATATCACCTTTCCTTGTTGAAGGAATTAAAAGTCCATCTTGTTACTATACAACATGCAGGCATAAAGACAAAATGTACATTCATTATGAATATATTAATTTTAAAAGTAAAAACTTTCTATTCATATGTAGAATCGAGACAAGATAAATGTAATACATTCTGCCTTATGGTCATTGGTACAAATGGAAAACCGCAATTGATAAGAGGTGGGAAAGCGGGCAATTATACAATCACTCCCATGATCCATTGCCATGCTTTGAATATTTGTGTCACCTCCACAATTCATGTTGCAACGTAATCTCCAATGCAACAGTATTAAGAGGTTGGGCCCTTTGTGGCTGATTAGGCCATGAGAGCTCTGCTCTCATGAATGGATTAGTGCATTATAAAAGAGTTTGAAGGTATGAGTTTGCCCCATTCCTCTCTTCCACCACGTGAGGACACAGCTTTAATCCCCTCTGGATGATGCAGCAACAAAGCCCCATCTTGGAAGCAAAGAGCAGCCCTCACCAGACACTGTACCTGCTGACACCTTCATCTTGGACTCCTCCACCTCCAGAATTGTGAGGAATAAATTTTTGTTGTTTATAAATTACTCAGTCCCAAGTATTGTGTTAAAGCAGCATAAATGGACTAAGATTTATTAATTCAAAAGCAACAAAATAATTACAACTTACAAGTAAAGTTACAACAAACAAATATCTAGATCTATATTTAGATCTAAATATATATGATTTTATACTTTATTTCCATAGGATAGATTCCTAGTGGTGGTAGTTGGATCAAAGGAGGTATACATTTTAAATAATTTTCATTTACATGTTGATAATTGTCAAAAAATATTGCAATACTTACATTACAACTGACAGTGAGTTATTATATTGGGCTATTTTGAGCTGCAAGTTAAGAGAAAGTGTCCCTTTCAATACATTTACATGATAAGGAAATTCATAATTTCCCATAAATGGAAGTCAGAGAAAAATAAAGGGTCATTCCTCACAATAATAAAAATATTTATGCATTTATTTATTTTAAGAGACAGTCTCACTAACTAGACAGTTGCCCAGGCTGGGTTCAAACTCCTCTGCTCAAGTGATGCTCCTGCCTCAGCCTCTGCAGTAGCTGGGACGAGAGGTGTGTGCCACTGTGCCTAGCCAATAAAAATGCTTAAATAAATACCTTTACTATCTACCATATTTATAGGATTGAAATTAATAGTGTCTGTGCTCCAGTACAATTTGTGACTGTGTGTTTTTATATTATTTTGTTTCTTCTTTCATGCAAAGGTAAGAAGATACAAGGTGAAAGATGTAGAAAGAGAATTCTGAGTAGATTGTTATAGTATGTGTTCATCAAGCTCTCTGGATTGTCTGTACCTCACTGGAAATACTCCAGTCTGCATGTGTGCATGAGCATGTTGTGGATGGGAGAGGGTTAAGAGATGGGGAGGTAAGTTTTCACATGAATGAAGATGGGACGTTAAATTATTCTGGGGACCTCAGATAACTGAATAGGTTAACCGAAGTTTCTTGGTAGGCAAATGAAGCCAAACTTGATTCTTGGAAGCATCTTGGGGAACAGCATCACTACTTAACACCATTTCAAAGAGGCAGCAAGTGAGAAAAACAAGAAACATTTAATCTTTAAACAACCTTCCCTAATGGACCTTACAAATAACATCCTAGGGAAAGAGTATTGAACATCTGTGGAACAAAATCTTGGGGAGACATAATGATTGTTTAGACAACATAACAACAACAACAAAAGAACAAAAATGGAATTTTGCTTACCAAATCTTGCCTTTCGTAATAGTTTATTGTATTTGGCACCTGCCATATCTTGCCTCTTTTGCAGGTTTTAAACTTTGTTTTGGAAATTCTAGCTATTTTAAAACCATGTACACAAGCTCCAGGGTAATCGGGTTTGGCCACATTTAAACAATAGGACCTAAATTCCAGTGAACTGAAATTCTTTGCAATAAATCTACAGTAACACATTGTCAAAGCCAACACAAACTAATTAAAGGAAGAAGAGAGCAGATGGCTCTATTCTCGCCTTTAGAGATTATATCGCTTCAATTAATAGGAGACTAAAGCAAAACCTTTTTGGTAATAAGAATATAAATATTCTTTTAATCATAGTTTGGCCATAGTGGAACAATATGTAATTACAATTTACAATGCTATTTCAGAGTTTTAATAGGCATTGGATATCTTGTCCTCCAAAAGAAGAATTTTATTAAAGTCTTTCTCTTCAGGGATACATTTTCCTCAGTGTAACACAAATTTCTAACTGCCTGTGCATACAGAGTTTTTATGTGATGCTATCAGATGCTATCAGCAAACATTACAAACAAAAAAATTTAATTCAGAAATTACCTTAGTGAAGTGAGCAGGCAATAAATATAGTAATGCATGCTGAAGGAGACGGGAGTTTTGTGATTTAAAACAATAATTTAGCCTGAAGTCTTTATTGTCATATTATAAGGTAAACATTAGGGAAGTGTTTGGCGCATATAAGTAATGACTGTTACTCAGTTCACAAGAAACAACAAAATGATAGTGCCTGAAAACCTACTGGGTATTCTGACTACATTGCTCTCATTCGTCTGGTCGGTTAATGCTTTTCTTAACATTAAGAAGGAAAGTCACTACCACCTCATGAATTGACGTGCCCTTTCCACTGAAGCACATCATTCTTCTCTCACTATTGAAACCATGTTCAACAAGACTACCTGTAGCAAAAGAGTCTCTTTGCTTTGGTGAGGGAAAAGCAATGGGGAAAATAATCACCTTTCTTTGAAGTTTTACGATTATAGAAGCCCATTCTTTTCAAAAAATGTTTTTATTATGAAGTGATAACTGTGATTAAAAAGAATATTAGCAATAGAAGGATACATTTCCATCTGAGGAGCTCTATGACTCTTCGTCTGAAGCAATTTTAAAGAAAAGGAGAGAAAATATGAATTTGAATTAATCAAATTTAAAACTTGCCTTTTCTAAGCTTCAGTTTTCCTGTATCTGTTAAACTGAGACAATGGAGTTTATCCTGCATAAGAATTGTTGGAGAAATCTATTTAGATAAGGCCTGTGAAGCTTTTGGCTCATAGGAAAATTCCATGCGGATTATCTATAATTGTAATTTGCTAAAGAGAGACCATAATTATCAAACTTTTGATTTGGAGAATAATTTTTTAATTGAATCATTGCATTTATTTCCTTCTCTGAACAATTAAACTAATTGAGTAAAATTTTCCATTTTATTTGCCTTGTCAAGTATGTAGAAAAGGGAATTTTTAAAAACTGAGATCCGCCTTTATTAAAAGGCTTTTTATCTTTCTATCTTATGAATGTTGATGAATATTCTGTTACGTATGTATCTTTTGCTAAGTTATGTATTGTTTAACTTTGGTAAAAATAGTGGTATGCACATTTGATCACAACATCAATACTGCATGCCCTGTGTCATAACTATTTCACTTCTAATTAACTATTACGTGGAAATTAATAATGAAAGATGTAGACAAATAAATAAATATAAAATAATCATTGCAAGAAATTTTGTAATAGCAAAAATTGAAAAACTATATCTTAACTATACAATAGTGTGAGATTGGTTAAGTCATTCCCACGTAATTAAATATTATGTGGCTGTTAAAAATTAGGTTGTATAAGGCTATTTATTATTCATTAAAGTGATTCACCCTGTAGAACTAAGAGGGACGTCTGTAAAACAGAGTTTGCAATATGAACATATATGTTATATATTATGACTTGTATGTAAATATACACACGCATATCTGGAAATGAAAAACATAAAAATGTGAATGATGGCTTATGAATGATTTTTTAAAAATTAAATTCCTGTACTTTTTGTATTTCCTAAGCTTTCTGCAATGAGCATGTATTACTTTTTAAAATCTGAAACATATATACAAACCAAAAGATGCTATGAAAATCAAACAAACAATGTCCACGAAGTGATGCTTTCCTTAGAAAATAGATTTTGACCTGATCAGGTTTCAGAAGGAGACTTCAGGAAATAAGAAATGACACCCAGAAATGGAGAGATTTACACTTGGCTATTAACACATGCAATTGCCATTTAGCTTTGGACAAAATAAAAGACCTGACAGAATTTTACTACAGATTCTTTCTCTCCTGAGAGCAATCTCAAACCCACTGAACTTGGAGGCATTAATGTCAGAATGTAGTCACCATAAAATAATTAGACCCATACTAATAGATGATTACTAAAATTAGAATTTTTACTTTGGAGATTATACAGTGACAGCCTAAGTAAATTTTCCTCCCTCTTGAGAAAATTCTGGGCACAAGGTACCATCTGGTAGGTGTGTGTATACATGCCAACGCATGAGAATTCACCATGTCCTTTTGGAAAAATAAAGTAACTGTAAAATCAAACATTCAAGTTTTAAACAGTATATTTCACATCTATTGACTTGACACAAAATGTTCTTAATATTTTCTGGAATAAAAGGCAATAAGCTATGGAATATATTTCACAGCATTCTAATCAAAAATGATGGTAAATTTGAGTGACAGTTACAGGCATCTTAGTTAAATATTAAATGGAGTCTCTTATATGGGTGGCTGCATAATTGTTCTAAATGTATTTAATTGACACTTTTTACAATAAGGTGAGTAGTGTATGACTTTAAAACATTTTTATATACAAAAATAATAAAATGATTCATTTTATACAGAGAAAATTTATATAGTATTTGGCTACCTTTATTTCTTCCACTTGATCTCCAAAGTACTCACAAAAATTACTTGCTATTATTATGTTTTTACCTTTTAAAGCAGGGCAGCTGAGATTGCTCTTTAGAATGTCCTTTTTTTTTTTTTGAGGCAGAGTCTCGCTTTGTTTCCAGGCTAGAGTGAGTGCCGTGGCGTCAGCCTAGCTCACAGCAACCTCAAACTCCTGAGCTTAAGCGATCCTACTGCCTCAGCCTCCCGAGTAGCTGGGACTACAGGCATGTGCCACCATGCCCGGCTAATTTTTTCTATATATATTTTAGTTGGCCAGATAATTTATTTCTGTTTTTTTTTAGTAGAGACGGGGTCTCGCTCTTGCTCAGGCTGGTCTCGAACTCCTGGCCTTGAGCGATCCACCCGCCTCGGCCTCCCAGAGTGCTAGGATTACAGGCGTGAGCCACCACGCCCGGCCTACAATGTCCTTTATGAAGTATTTAGAAGAGAAAAGACAAAGAAAGCCACAGCCTGCTTGATAGTACTGTCTTATGGATATTTTTAGAAAGTGAAGCCTCTAATCACTGAAATATCTAGCAAATTTTCATACAGGATTTTCTAGGTAGAGCTATGGAAGATTGGCCAGAGTAAGAAAACAAAACATGTTTTTAAAGAAAAGATATAAAAACTTGAATAAATTGAAAAGAATACTATCTCCTGCCAAATCAAACTTGAGTTTTCCTTCTTTCTTCCTGACATTATTATTATTTTTCTTGTTGTTAATGTGTTATGTAAGTATCTGTGTTTTCTTGGAAAATTTTTAATAGTATTAGAAAAGAAACAAGTAAAACATTGGATAACATGTTTCTTAAAATTTTAAAGCTATGAAAATGTAGTAAATGCTTATAATTCCTAATAGTCTGAGGACATTTGCTTACTTGAGATTTGAGATTTGATTTTCTTGGCTTTGTAGTTTTGAAAAAGGAAAAAAAAAAAAAAAACATGTGGTAAGGATCCCCTAAGCTGTCCCTCAATGTTTCCTGCCTCCTGGCATGTAATCCCTTTTTCTCCAGGATACTCTGGATTTAGGGATTTTCTTAAAACACACAGAACATGGCGAAAGCGATAGATTGTAATATCCAAGATTGGGCTAGCAGGTACACTTGAAGCTCACACAAGTTGCATATTTGCTGGCTCCCCTCATTGGTGTGGGTCAGGGCCAGTCTGTAGCTGTCTCTCCTCTCCATTCCCCCTTTACCTCTTTCTTCAGCTTTTCCAACTCCTGGGCAAAATGCTTTTAACTTCGTGCTGAAGGGTGCTGGCTTGTCCTGCTAGACAACCACAGTGCCAAAGTTAAAAGCAGCCGGAAGTGGAAAGACTGACATATGTCTTAGCTCATCCTCGCTGGCCCCACCTTGTGCTGTGGGGTGCAGTTTATCGTTGTTCTCTCTTCTTCATACATCCCCCTTCCCTTCCTGACTTCCCACTCTGCAAACTTAAAGCTCTAGTGTAAGCAAAGACAGCATCCTCACAGAGACTGTTTAACTAGCTCACATAATTGCAGAAAATCAAATCCCCATGATCCTACACACACATAAAGCCAACAACTTAAAATAGATATTAGACATGTTACAGGAATCCTCGGAAGGCCAGGGAGGTGGTCTAACATATGTCTATACATATTTCTAATGTCTCTGATTCTATGAGTGAACTCTGAGTAATGCAAATGAATTAATAAATAATCTCTGATTAATTTCATAAAATGAGAAGGAAAAAAGTACATGAGAAAAATAGAAGCTCAAATAATTAAGTACAAGAATAAAGAAGACACAACTAACTGCAGATTTTTAAAATATATAATAATAGGATATTATAAGTAATTTATGCACATAAATTTGGAATTTAAAGGATATGGGCAAAATATTTTAAAATAGCAGTGAGCAAGCCTTATTCAAGAAGAAATAGATAACCTAAATTATCATGCAACCATTGATAAAATTGAATAAGTAGTAAAACATCTTTCCACAAAGAAAACTCCTGGCTCAAATGGTTTCACTAGTAGCTTCTATGAAATGCTTAAAAAAGAAGCATTTTCTAATTAAAGAAAAATGCTCTCAGATAATATAAAAAGAAGGAAAAACCCCTCAGCTTATTTGACAAAGATAGCATATTCCTGATTCAAAACCCCAAAATAGGACAGTAAGAAAAAGAAAAATATATTTACACACATAATTATATATGTACACATAAGTATATGTATAACTATATAGGTATATATATATTTTTTATTTTTCATGCTGCTCTATTTTGGGGTTTTATATCAAGGATATGATAGCTTCATATATAATTCATTCCACATTTCTTTATGAATGTAGCAATATCCCAACAAAATAACAGCAAACTAATACTAACTTAAAATGGATGACAAGGAAGTTAAAGCCATCACAGAAAGCAAAGGAGCTGATTTAACATTAGAAAATTAATTCATGTAGTCCACCAAATTAAGAGATTAAAATAGAAAACCCCTTGATGGTAACAGATTCAGAAAAACCATTTGACAAAATTCAGCATATTTCATGATTATTTTTTAATAAAGTAGGAAAGTCTTGATACAATTTATTTATAAAATTTTCATAAACATTTTTGCTTCCCAATAGAAAGTAGTTGATACAGTCCAAAGCTTTTACTGTATCAAGAAGATAAAGCCAAATGATTACAAATACCATGTTTTTAAAGACACCGGAGGACAGACGCAATGTGATGAAGATGGGAATGCAATGAGGACAAATAAAACAAATAATACATTTTTAAAAAGCAAATATAAAACAAATAGCATAGGTTGCAATAAAATCAGAAATAGAATCAATCTCAGGTCACTTACACAATTTCCAATAACTTATAGATAACAAAATAAAATGTGAATTCTTGCAATTTTACAGATACAAATTCAAAATTTTCACTTGGTTTGTGGTTTTGCAATATTCTGGCTTGCATTCTTTTTCCAAAATGACTTTCAAAGAACAATACTGTAATATCACTCCATCATAAACTAGCAAAATAATATAAAATAATCATTCAGAAGAATAGTTTCTCATTGTTATCGGCCTAACAGTGCCCTTTATAAGTCGTCTAAGGTTAATTCTTATTGGCAAGTGTATTAGTCTTCTTCGGCTGCTGTAACCAAATACCACAAGCTGGGTGGCTGAGGCAACAGAAACTTATTTTGTCATAGATCTGGAGCCTGGAAGTGCCATATCAAGATCTGGCCAGGCTGGTTTATGGTGAGGGTTCTCTTCCTGGCTTCCAAATGGTCAATTTGTCTTCATGTGGCAAGAGAACACTCTGGTATCTCTTTTCATATGGACACTAATCCTATAATATCAGGGCCCCACCCTTATGACCTCACTTAGCCTAAATTACTTTTTAGAGGTTCTATCTCCAAACACAGCCACTGGGGGGGGGGGGGTAGGTCTTCAACATATGAATTCTGGGGGAATATAACATTCAATCCATAACAGTAAGATAGATATATTTTTTCCTTTAAGAAATTAGTATATGAATAAAAGATGGAAAAATTCCTTAAGCTAAGTATTAGTTTACACTTTATGAATGATTAGTTGCATATCTGTCCTGGGGGAAGATGAGTGATACTGATTCTTTTCTCGGTTAAAGTTTACTTTTGGTTAGAAGTATTTTCCTTTGCTTTTTAAATAAATATGTCTCCATAAATATATTTGGGAGAAACTTGGTTCTTGTGGATTCAAAATACTATAAAAAAGAAGTTGTAATTGGATCTCATTATAGACTCAGAGCTTAAACGATGGAACTGCAGCATAGTAGAGCTTGCCAGAGTCTTGGATGGGAGGCTTTGGCAATCTCTTCTTCCCTCCCCTGGAGCAATTGCAGAGCCAGCTGTAAGGTTCTTGACTTTCTAGAAAATTGAAGATGTGCACTTTCAGGCAGAGATTTAAAACCTGTAAGAGTAATACGTGGAAAGAAACTGGCCATTGCAATTTAAAAGTCGTAGGGGTCACATGAAAACTTTTGTCTACTCTCTGTCCCGTAGAGTCCTGAAATTTGTCTCACTGTAATTCTGAGTTAAAGTATGGGCTACAGTGGAGCAGGAAGGCCTCTTCATTGCTCAACCATCCCAATAATAAAGGAGAATTCTGAATGATGTTTTTCTGGAATTTAGTGTTGATCGTTTCCTTTCCTTAATTTCCATTCTTCTTTTCGTTGTTCAAGATGAATAGAGAGGAAGATTATAAATTTCATGTTCCAACAATGTGGTTTTATGTCCTATCTTGTGGTTTTGCTTGAAATGAAGGAGGAGAAACAAGAGGAGGAGACTGAGACTTGACCACAGAATGAAAAGTCAACCCCCTCTTAAAAATCTTTTTTCCTCTAAAACTTTCAACTATTTTGGAATTTGCAGTTCAATTTTTAAACTACGAAAAATACTTTGGGTAATTTTAGTTGAGTCAACAAAAACACTGGCATTTTCAAATAATGTTTAGAAGGCTCTATCGCTTGAAATTTTAAAAAATGAACTATCAGTTTTAGTCTCCTTGTTGTTTCAGAGCTGCAATTAAACATGCCATATGTTGGCTAATCTGCAAATAATACATCTGTGATCTTTTGTGGAATTTCCCTCCTCCAGACTTCTATTCAAAGCTCCACAGAAGTTAAGAAATGTCTTGTGAGATATAGTTACCACACTTTCCTTCTATGGGCTGAAGATTTTGAAGGCCTCCATGTAGCCACATGGGATTTACATTTTGTGTAAGAAGGTTAGGTTCATGGAGGAGAAGAGAGATGAGGGGCATGATGGAATTTCATCACCTTTTCTCTAACAGTGAAAAAATAGCCTTTATTAAGTATCTACAATTTACTAACTTGCTCTCTTAGGAATAGTAAGTAAGCATAATACATCATTATATGCTCAAGAAATGTATAATATAATGGAAGAGACCATGTTCCTGCACAGACATCACATGCAACCACAAATTGTATTAAGTAACAGAGACATGGGAGAGAAGCATTAAAAGAGTTAAAAGAAGAGAAAGAACACATTTTGCAGCTTGCCTTCTGGCAAATTCTTCATTTACAAGACTTCACTCAATGTCACTTCCTCCATATATGCCTTCCTGGCCCACCCTTGAGTCTCCCCCCTTGACAGATGGAGAGCTTCCCTTCCCTGTGTTCTTATAGCACTCAGCACAGATTGCTACTATTTCCATGTGCTGAGCCTTTCCCCTCAGCCTGCACTGAATGCGTATTATTAATACAATTCTGCCAAAGCTGTATCTCCACAGCATATAGGAAAGTGTTTCCCTTTTGGGGGGTAAATAGTTTCATTCTTGAAAAATCTAGAGACAAGAAGGAGGGAAGAAAGACAAGAGGTTTTTAGACCAAGTTGAGGAAAAGATATGTATTTCTCTCCATGCTTAGAAATTAAAAGGATGTGCTAGAAAATTTGCTAGACAGTTATGACTTGGACCACCTACAATGGTTTCAAGAACATATGATGGAAGAATAAAATTCCCCCTGAATTAACATTTAGTTGTACATCATGCTACACAACAGCAGTAGTCCTTAGAGACCGAATCATATGGGTCATGGCTTCATAATGAAGTGGCCATGGTTTCATGAACATGTAACACTTGAATATTATACTTTTTACACTACATTTAAATAATCTATTTAAATTAGTAGTGGGGAAATATTTTGATATAACCACTGGTGATATATTACCCTACCAACTATGGCCACTTCTTTTTTTTTTTTTTTAAATAGTTCACATTAAAATAGATCAGAGTGATGGATCATATGCACAGAACAAAAGTAAGATCAAAAGCAAAAACAAACTTCTTGAAATTTTTTGGACAGAACTTAACCTTGAGAACATAAGGTTTCATTTGTATAAGCTTGCTAATTTAGAATTCAAAACACTAACCTCTAAAAGGAGAAATTATTCCTTAGAAAATACGTTTGAAAGAAAATAAAGACAGATAAATCTGACTCTACCCCTAGAGTCTGGAAATGGGACGTAGTAAGGTTAGAATGTTTTGTGGGACTCTGAACAAAGACAACGTAGACTGTCCAGGAGCATGACCTGCAACGATTTATTGCCTCATGGAGCCAACAGGAGCTATGGCACACCCACAGACACATCAAGGAGTGCCACCTATATGGAGATCATAGCCCATGTAAGACCTGCTGGCTGACATTAACAGGGTCAGCAGAAAGGATGTGACACCTGCCAAGAACGTTGCTTAGTGCTGTCCCAATTATTCCTTACAAACAAGATCCCTCCTTTTGCCAATGGACTAGAACACTAAAACATCAATGGAAACAAACAAAGGAACAGCTAAAAAAAAAAAAAAAACCCAAACAAATAAACAAACAAAACCAACAGGTTATGAAAAACAAGTGGGAGAACTCTGGATGCCAAGAAGACAGATGCTGGTTTGAGAGCAGAAACCCCCAGCTTGTAGACATATACAGGACAATAAGGAATTCCCTGAAATCCTAGATTAGTTATTCTCAAAATATCAAATAGTGCTGATGTTGAAAACCCTGACCTAAAGCCTGGCCTGTAGTGAAACGACCTTTGTTACGCTTATTCTATGTTAGACCATGACATACTGCAGGCTGAATAAGACATGTAATTCATCTTTGTCTAGAATTAAAAATAAGTGGAAAGAGGAGTATACTCTGCAAATGGGAGATAAAATTCCCAGAATAATTTTCTTTAAATTCTTTATAATAAAAAGAATGTTTTATTTTATTAAAATGTAAAATATCTATGAGGAGGTAAAAAAATATTGGTTTTTTTTCTGAATAACAAATGACACCAAAACTTAATGGCTGAAAACAATAAAGATTTATTTTCTCACACTTTCTGTTGTTTGGGAATCTGGAAGTAGTTCGGGTGGGTCTCTGTGATTCAAGGCCTCTGATGAGGCTGCAACCAGAGCTACAGACATATCAAGATTTAACTGCGTTTAAAGGTTCCACTTTCAAGGTCACTTAGGTGATTATCAGGCTTTGTTTCTTACTAGCTGTTGGACTGGCAGCCTCAGATCCCAGCTATACAGTGTGGGCCTCCCCACAGAGCTGCTCACCATGTAGCAGCTGGCTTGCTCAGCACAGGTGAGCCAAGGAGTGAGAGGGAGGGACAAGGAGAGGAAGAGAGAGAGAAACCAAGATGGATACCATGGTTTTTTTATAACCTAATATCAGATGTTATATTGTATCACTTCTGCAGTATGCTGTAAATTAGAATAGAATGGAAGAGAAGCAATAATTTCAGTCTACACTCAAGGGGAGAAACACACAAAAGAGGTAGAGATCAATGAGGGGAAGGCTCCACCATATTATGTTGATTAGGACACTGAGATTCAATAAGATTCAATGAATTCATACCACTGTTAAAGGTGGATTTGATATTGGAAGCCAGGATTCCCAGTACTGAGTAATTACTCCTCTCTCCTTACAAATACCTTACTGAAAACATTTGAATGTTCATTGATGAGGTCATGTATTTTGCTACTTTAAAGTACTAACAACATTATTATGATTTATTTTCTGCCTCCCTGCATTAGATAGATGTAGGCTTCTTTGCACATACAATAAGCAACAACAGCCACAGAGCAATGATCAACTAAACAAGATCAACACCGTTTTTCCTCTCTCTCAGGCAAGAACAGTCTGGAGGTGAACAAACCAGGTCAAAAGGCTCCATCCAGGCTGTGCCTCAGGACCCCAGGACCCTACTGCTCTGCCTCAGTACTCTAGTGCATGACTGCCATTTCCAAGTTCGCGATCAGGGTCCAAGATGGCTGTGGGAATTCCAGAAATTCATTGCATGACAAAGGAAGATGGAATATGGAAGGAAAACAGGTGTTTTCTCAGCTGGATTTAGCTCCAAATGAGCCAACTTTCTGGACATTTCATTGGCAATAGTTAAGTCATATGGTCATACTGTTAGGTTTGTTCCAGGTGGGAACCTGAAAAGTATATATAGGACAGAATGTGGTTAATGCAAAACTTAGGCTTGTAAAACAATAGCCGCCGGAGTGAGGAGACTCCCCGGACATTGTAACCTAACAGACAGTTGCAGTCAGCCTTCCTTTTCCCCCTGATAAAGACGCAGTCTATCCTTCCCTAGCTCTCCTGATAAGGACGACCCCAGAGCTGAAGGATGGATGCGACTGGGGCAGGGGTCCTAGGAGCTGGTTGTTTGAAAAAGAATTAATTACAAATGGCTGTTCTGGCCGACTTACTCCCCCTGGAAAAACCCTCTATAAAACCCAAAAGTCTCCCCTTTTCTCTTGTGGGAGGATGCTCTTTGGCCTCCACCCATCTGCACCCAGATGCTCAAAATAAACAGCATTTTGCTTCTCATGAGGCTTCGAGTGTCTCTCTTTTGGCTCCAGACCTAACACATACCTAACTGTAGAGCAGGTGGGGAAATATAGTCATTTATTCTGTGCAGCTGCATGTTCAGGTTTTGTTTTTTTAAACCTCATACTGAAATGGAAGAGGAGAGTGGATAGCAAAGTAAGAAAATGACTGTCTTTACTTCTCTGAATTATAAAAGAGATGCTTTCTCACTAAAGACTGCGTGGGCAGTAAAGTAGAAAAAAGGGATAAAATGATACCTATAATCCCATTTTTCCCAAGATAAGCACTTCGTAAGGTTACTATGTATTTTCTTCCCTTGTTTTCCTCAATGCATAGTTTGTAGGCTGCTTCTTTTTAAATTTAATATGAGGGCATGTTATGGACTTGTACAAATGGAGATTAAAAAAATAATGCTTTGGAAGTAGAGACAGGAAATCTTAACTGGTTTGGAAGATTTATATGGTAACAACCATGGTTAATTAAACCCTAGCATAAAGAGCTTTGAAAGTTAATGGAATTGTTTCCTGCAGTCAGCAGAGTATTTTAGCTTTTTCACAATACACATCTGAAGATGTATATTAGCAATTTCAATTGGAAGTTTGGAATATTCTACAAAAGGAGAAGACAAAAAGTTTGAAGAGAGGCTTCGGTGGTAATCCAGTCACAATGTGACAACATCTCAGGGAACGGTGTACAAAGTGAAAAGGAAGGAAAGGAAGAGGCAAAGTAACTTTGAAAAAATTGGAAATAATGGGATGTGGTATAAGCCAAAAGTAATTGATTATAAGATTTTTAATGCTTAATTTGAGTATGAATGTAAAATAAAATAATAGGTAGTAAAGTAGGGCCATCAGAGAGAGAAAGATAAGCCATAACGAATATTTAGGGTGATTTGAGAATCATATAGTTTAAAAAAATCAGAGACGGGATCTCCACTAGAGAGATGGGTATGCCACGGGCAGGAGTCCCGTACACTGTCAGAGGCCAAGGGATGCTGGAATCAGATACTAACAGGATCCAGAAAGTCACAGTGAGGGACAAGCAGTGACCAGCGACCATGGTCATGGACATCCTAGGTGTCTAAAGAGAAGTGAAATGAGGCCTAGAGGATCTGTAGGTAAATGCGATTTGGAAAATGTGAAGAATCCAGTGGTCATGAAAGGTCAGTCATAGCACTAGAGGCATGTTTGTTTGCCTTGGACAATTTTGGTTTTGCTTTTGCTTGTGTTGCTTTAATACCCTTTGTAAAATAACTAGTGCCATGACGAAGACCACTTGGAAAGTGACTGCAACGTTTTAGGTAGTGAGACAACTGGTGTCAGATGCTGGTAGGAGCGAGGGTGAGAAAGTAAGTTAGTAAGTATATCCTTTTTGTCTATGCAGAATATTGGCTTCATCTTTTGAAATGTTCTTCAAACTCTTAAAATTTCCCAGGAGTCATGTGAATGCATTTTTCCCTTGCCAAATGCCAGATGGTCAGTGTCTTATTGTGGTATTATAAATAATTGAGCAAATTATACTCTCATTTTACCCCATCTTTCAACTTGGAAATCCTTCTAGGTCTTTTTTCCCCAACAATGGATAAACAAATGCTAAAGTTTTGCCTGTCCTTATCAAAACTCCAGATCTCAAATTCATCCTGCAATCAGAATTTGAGCCCACGTTTCCCAAGAAAGTTATGAAACAGTGGTCACAGATCTGGATTTCTCCAACACTACTGGGAAAGATGAATCCAAATATGATTATTTCACTCTTAGTGATGTAACTCATTTTAAGTTGCATTATTCTAGAAGTTCAAAAAAGCTGAGTTTGAGTCCTAGTCCTTACAAATAGAAAATTACATTGTTATCTGTCTCATGGAGCATTTGGGAGAATTAAATGAAAAACATATATAAAACTTCTAGCATAGATCTCAGCGTTGGATGTTGTATAGACTCAAACAGTAATTCCTAGTAACTATTATGGGCCAAGTTAGGCATCTTATATTTATTATATGTGAATCATAGAATGGTCCTGAAAAATAAGCTATGCAATGTCCACTCTACAAATCAGAAATTAATACTTTATGTGGTAAAGTAAAATTCCCAAGGTAACATGGCTAAAAGGAGGAAAAATTCAGATTTGTAGAAATTCAAAATAAATGCTTATTTCAATGTTAAATTTATCTCAAATTAGACCTGGCTTCTAATCTTCCCTATTATTAGCATTAACTGCTAATTTATTTATAACCATAAGATCTTAAATTTAATTCCTTAATATGTCAAAAAATGCTAATTGTATAATACTTTATTATTGTCATCTGTATTATTAGCAAACTAACAGATATGACAAGGTTAATAAGTATCACTTAAGCACTTGATACATATTAGGTTCTGCACTAGTTTAGAAACATAGCAATAAGACAAAATTTCAAAATTTCTAAAACTACCCAAATTTAAAGTATGATAAATTCAAATATTGGTAGAGTTATAGTAACAAAATGTCCTCTAATTTAAGATTGCTGGGACTTTATATTGGCAATTTAACTTTGGACAGCAATGGGGTGTTATCTACTATACTGGAATTTATTATCTAATTCCACTTAAGGATCATAACCTATACATTCATTTGCACATCTGAAAGGAGATATATGTAAGAATCTTTACTGCAACATTATTTGCTATAGAAAAATAATGTAACACTCTAAATTTCAATAGAAAGGCAAAGGGAAACTTATGGCATATCTATGCTATGGAATGGTTTGGACCAGTTACAAAGATGAGGCAGATTTATACATACTTTTCCAGAAAGAATGCTAAGATACTGTTAAGAGAAGAAAATTTCAGAAAATATCCTAATATTTATTTTAAAAACGAACACACAAAAATTTATTTTTATATTCTTCATTTTGCAAAAAAGAAAACTATCTGCACAGAGAGGTTAAATAAATACCCAAGGATCATACAGATCCTTGAATTCAAACTTAGATCTATCTGATAGTTTAGACCACAGTCCACTAAAAAGAATCAGAGGTATTAGAGATGGAAAGAATATTAGAGATTGTGTAGTTGAGTGGTTTGTTCCATGTGTACCTAATGAAGGAATTTTCTTAGCTTTTATTCTCTGCCACTGTCCTGTTCTACTTCAACCAGAGAAGTTGCATACTTTTATTGCTTTTTATTTAAGAGTTTGATGGGAACATTTTTTAAGTGTTCTACTACTAACTTAAATTCAAATACCTCAAATTAAAAAATAAAGGCATTGAACCCCAGAGAGGAAAACTTAGGTTGCCCAGAGTCCAAGCAAAGAACTAGAAATCATACCTTTGTCCTCCAAGTCCGTGGTGCCTTCTAATGTACCACGTTGCCTATATACATTGTCAGATCTTAACCTGGGTGCTTCCTGGATGAGAAAAAGTCACTACTAGAAAAGGTGACATGCAGGGAATTATCTTAGGGAGGCACCAAAAATCAAACAAGGGGAAGCTGATCCTAAAAAGGGAAAACTGAAACCGCTGATGGTTAAGAAAGGGTGAGGAGACGTTCTCCCAAACATTTTTGCTTTCAACATACATTTTCAGAGGTTCTTCTTTTCTTCTGGAGCAGGAATAAATTTTCAAAGGGGACTAATTGCACTCTCTCAGGGGGAAAAAAAAACGTAATTGCTTCCCAGTTTAATTGAATGAGGATAGATTAGTTTCCGCCAATGGTTTATTTGTCTTCTTTTAGTAATGGAGACTCGCTGAAAATGAGCGGCCAAGGAACAGAGAAAACCAGCTCTTAGAGCCCACGCTGATGGGCGCCTGGCATGTAAACACTGGTCCCATTTTCTCTGTTGCAATTTCAGGGCATCCCTCACCATTAGTTACTTTGACCTTCACACACCACTAGTAAGTTCCCAATTCAGAAACACTTTTTTATGGTGTTGTGTGAAAATACTCCTTCCTTTTTCATTAAAAGCCAGAAATTCTCATCTGATCCTCCAGGGCTATATTTTTCTGCAGCAGGCCTGACCCAGTTGATACTGCCTGAAACAGGGAGACAGAGTCAGTCTAATTTTTGTGTTAGCTGACCCATTTGGTTCTCACGCTCTCCTATAGCCAGTAATGTAGATAATACTTTAATCTTCATCTGCCACTGCTTTTTTTTTTTTTTTTTTCGTCTCTCTCCTTTTCTCTCTTTTTCTGGAACACACGTGGAGAAGATATGAAGCGGTGGCCCCTCCAAGATCTTTAGCAGCTCCAATGTGTCAGCTGCTCTTCTAGATCTGGGGGTGCAGTGGTGACATTGACAGATCTGGAATTTTCAAATGGATCTTGCCATCTGGTGGAAGAGGCAAACAGCAGAAACAATAAACACATTTATATGATAATTGTTTTATGGCAATATTATAAGATAAAGTCAATGACTGAGGGGGCTTACTTCAGATTGAGTAGTAACGGACATTTGAGTTGTTGCTAGATAGGGAAAAATAGTCACACTTATGACAATTTGGGGGAAGAGCATTCCAGGTAGTAAAAAGAGCAAGTGAAAAAGAACTCGGCATATTCAAGGAAGAACAACAACAAAAAAGCTAATATGACCAAAAACAGTTATAGGTGGGAGAAAATGTAGGGGAATTGGAACAAAGTGGTAGGCAAAACCTATCTGTTCAAATAAAAGAAATAAAACCTACGTTATTTGATAAAATATTACAGACTTTTTTAGGTAGGTAGGTAGGTAGATAGATAAACAGACATTCATATGTTTCTTCAAAGTACATTTTGAAAGTTTAGAAGAACAAGAAATTTGATAACTGAAAGAATAATGAAATGGTTATTTTTTATCTTGTTTTACTTACTTTTTCATGTCCAACACCCATTCTCCTTTCTCTATTTTAATATGTTCACATGATCATGCACTTTAGTAGCATGTCTCTAACATTTTATCACCTCACTGTGTAATACACAGAGAGAGACAGAGGGAGAGAGAGAGAGAGAGAGAGAGAACTTCTCGGGGGTATGAAAGAGACAATTGACAGCTGGAAGTCACAACAACATTTGGGTTGTTTTGGGATTATCTCTGTCATCAATCAGGGATTTGAACAATCCCTCTTGACCTTAATATTTTCATGAAGTAAAAATCAGGAGAATCCCTACTATTCCTTTCTCTTAATTACCCAAAGGACTTAAATCCTTTCAATTCTATCTCTGAAACATTTCTCAAATGATCACCTTCCTTTTATCTCCATGTTAACTAAATAGAATCCTTCTAATTTTCTTTCTATTTTTTCTATACTGTCTGCCTCTTACTCCACTTTCTTCCACAATTTTTGAAGATATAGTAAAAATGCAGCAAAGAAAGTGGAGTGTAAAGAAAAATGAGCTAAGAGCAAGATTAAAGTAGGCAGCTCATTTGTCTGACAAATCGCACAATGCTCCTGTGAATTTATTCATTCTTGGAACAGTAGTTTGAAAAAGGTGGAATAAACATACTTAATTCTATAGTATTGACATTGGGTGGGAGCCAGGACATTGGGCTATCCAAAATAGCAGGCCATGTATGGATGGGATGAGAAGTATTTTGTGTGGCCCACACAGTGCTTTTTTTTTTTTTTTAAATAAATTAGATTCTGAGATTTAAATTTGAGAAAATTTCACACAACATTCAGATATTGACACTCTTTTTAAAAATTAGAAGATCTGGTATATATGGCAGATATACACTTTTGCATGGCAACAACTATTTGGCACTGAGTAGAAGCTGTCCTCTTTGGATAAGATACGCACACTTGTGACTTTGTTCATCTCTACCCTACTCATTCCATGAATTTATATTGCCTTTCTTACTCTTATAGGAAATGGAATATCTATCTCATGACTTAAGTCAAGAGAATACAGGATGATGTCTTTAAATAGCAAAGTCGTTAGGTAAGGTAGACATGGCTTTGTGTACCCTTTGCTTTACTTACCCTGTAGGCATGCATACATCCCAGATATACTTCAGTTTCCTCGTCTGCAATATGAAGATCATAATATTTATCTAAGCATTTTAAAGTATTTGAAAGCATGCTAGAGAGCAATATAGAGTTTATTTATTAAGTAGTTAATGCTGAAGATTTGGCTGGAATTACAAGAGCAGTGCTGGGGTTTCTGTAGTAAGAACTGATAATCTAGAGTCAAACCTGCCTTCAGTTGTATAATGGGCTTCTATTTTGGAAGGTTCCAGAAATCTATATAACCTTTTGTTAACATCTTGATTTTTCTGGAACACTTTTACTGCACTTGGGAATATACTACATTGGGAATGTATATAATAAGTAAAAACAATCCAAATGTACATCAAGAGATGAATGGCTAAATAAAATGTATGTATTCATAAAATGGAATATTATTTGGTAATAAAAATAAATGAAGTACTGATCAATGCTTCAAAAAAAAATCTTGATTTTTCCATTGGAAAAGAAATCTTTCCTTAATAACAACCCATTTGATTTATTTGTGGTGGTGCTGAATTCACTTCTAGCTGTGGAAGTACAAAACTTGACTAACTTACAGCCTTTTCCATCCCCCATAACCACAGAGTGATTAGTTCAGAAACGGAAACTTAGCCAGACCAGAACTAATGATGTGGATGATGTAGTTATGGGATTTTTTTTTTGCTGACGATTAAAAAAATCCTTTCTTTCTCATTCTCCTGTCTTTGAGGTGGCAAGGATGTAACTTTGGACTGCCAGTGGCCACCCAGTAGAGACAGCCTGAAGGGAAGTGCATACAGCACAGGTCAAGTAAAGCTGAACTGGAAGATGGACAGGTAAGAAGAAAGGAGAGAGAAAATACTTCACGATATTGTTTGAATATGGATTAAGCTTGTTTTGAATCTAGCCCTTCCCCTACACATTCCAGTATCCATTCTTCTTCCCCACTCCCTATTTCCTTTGATGAACATATTTAAAATTTGTTTCTGCTAATTGTAAAATACAGACTGCTGATGACTCTATATCTACATCGATATCTATCTGTCTATTTTATCTGCAGGCTACAGGATTAGTCATTTCAATATCATTGTCTATTAAACTGGGTCTCCTGATGAACCCACATTTTATTTATTTCTGAATATGTTTTATTTCCCCAAGATAAGATGCAGAATGTTCATATAACTTTAGTATTCATCTGAGCTATTGGAGGAGGGAAAAATTCATAGATATTAAACAGTCTAGGCTCTTTTAGGAACTTTCAATGCCTTTGATTCAGGCATATTGCTCAAGCACTTAAGAGGATTTTTGAGTTCTCTTTCTGTTGCTCATTTAAACCTAAATTTCTCTATGGATAGAGAATATATTCTGTATAATTAGTAATCTTTAAATTATTTAGGTAATTGTTTATTGCCCAGCCCATGGTATAATTTAGCAAATGTTCTGTATGCATTAAAAATAGCATTTATTCTCCTTTGAGTTGGTATAGCCCTCTATATTTGTCATATATATCAAGTTTTTTAATCATCTTATTCAGATCATCTGTTCATTCTGATTTTTTAATTTTTTGCCTGCTTATTTTTTCTTTGTTTGCTTTTTAGTTACTGAGACGAATGAGCTAACATCTCCAATGAAGATTGTGTATTGATCCATTTCTCATCTTAGTTCTAATAAATTTTACTTTTTATATTTTAAGACTCCATTATTAGGTGCATACAAATTTTGCATTGTTAAATTTCCCTGTTGTATTCACCCCTCTTTTTAGTATGGAGAACTCATTATACTTGTAATATAACTTGCCTTGAATTCTATTTTATGTGATATTAAAATGGTTCAGCGACTCCCCATGTTCCCATGTTCCCAAGATGACTTGCCATAAACCTCTGCCTTCTATCCTTTCAGAATGCTGCTGTGAGTTTTTCTTTAAGGGTAATATGTCCTTTTCTTTCCTCTTTCTACATTTTAATGTTTTATTAATACATAATAGATGTACATATTTTGGGGGTAAACATGATAATTCAATGCATTCTTATAATTTGTAAAAATCAAATCAGTGTAATTGGGATAACTATCACCTTAAATATTTGTCATTTCATTATTCTGGAAACATTAAAATCATTTTCTTTTAGCTATTTTGAAATATAAAATAGATTATTGTAAACTGTAGTCACCTGACTGCCTATCTACATTTAAGATTGTCTGTCTTTTGAGATCTCAGGAATTTTAACATCATATATCCAGTTATATTTTTTTAGAATATTTTACTTAGGGTAGTTAAAGATTTTTAATTCTGTGGGTTGAATGTCACCAGTTTTAGAAAATACTCAGCCAGTAGTTCTTCAAATATTGTCTGGACTCATTCTCTGTCTTCCCACTTTATGAGATTCCAACTTAAAAGTATGTGGGATCTATAATTATTTCAAAGTTAAAAAAGTATATGAGACATTTTCACCATGTTCCAAAGCATATTTAATTTCTTTCTTGTATTTTCCATCTTTTAATTTTTTTCTGGGCTTCCATCTGGGCATTTTCTATAAACTTAACTTTCAGGCAATTTATGCTTTTTCTGCCATGTCTAAATAGCTATTAAAGTCATTAACAAATATTTTATTTTTGTTTTAATTATTCTTCCTTTTTAGAATTTTCTTCTGACTCTTTTAGCAAGCATTTACTTAGATATTTAGCAATTTTGACTTTTTGCTGCTCATTCTCAAAAAATGGAAAGTAAAAAATGTTTATTTATATGCTATGAGTTCTAAAGATCTGGTTACTTGAAAAAATATTGAATTAATATTAGTAGATTTGTGACAATTTTATAATCAACAGAATATATTTTCCTTAAATTTTAGCTAGAATTTAACATAATTTCTAGTGGATAAATGGATAAAAGTTAAGTTTTTCTGCCTGAATGAATGTGAACTCCAGGGACAAGGATATTTGTTTTTCTTTTTACTAGTGTAAAAAGTGTTTCCAGCACCCAGAACAGTCTCTGGAACAAACTATGTCTCCTTTATTGATTGAATTGAAGAAGTGAATTAATGAATCAAAGTGAAGGTAAAGGAGAAATTCATTCCTTTTTACCCTCTCACAACATAGAATCTCACAATATATTAATTTCTTGGAGCCAATAAGCTAATTAATAGAAATAGCAACATAAAAAATTGTAAAACATGAATGGTCTTTATTATAAAATCATTGTCAATAAAATAATTTCATCAAAACAGATTTGACAAAGAATATTACTAGAGATAAATATGTCACTTTACAATGATAAAAAGAATCAATTCACGTAGAACATAGCCGGTTGAATATATATACACTTGAAGGGATACAAAATATATTATGACAAAAACTGACCAAGCTAAAGGAAAAAATGAAAAATAGCCAATCATAGCTAGAGAATCTAATACCATTTTCTCATTGTGATAAAATACACCAAAAATTCCAAAGGAATATGAAGATTTGAAAAACACCATCAACCAATGTGTTCTAATTGGCATTTTAGAGCAACACACCCAACAACTGCATGGTATGTATTCTTTTCAAAAGCATAGGTAATATTACTGATAGAGACTATACAGTTGACAATAAAACAAGTCCCAAAGTGTTTCAAAGGGTTAAAATAGAGTATATTCTCTTGACAAAAGGATATTAAATTAGAAATAAATTATAATTAGGTATTTTTAAAAGTCTACATATATTTGAAAACCAAACCACACACTTCAAAATAATCCATGGTTATGTGAAGAAATAACAAAGGATATTGTTATTATTTATTTCTTTGTTGATGCTCCAGCTATTACAAAGCCATAGTATTGAACAACTGTCAGTATGGAGGTATATTTATATATTCCCTCCAGGTCTTTTGTTATTAAATAAATCCAGCAACCTCTTTGGATGCTTATTAAAAAAAGAAAGAAAGGAAAACAGGAACGAAGGAGTTAGAAGAACATAAGCATTGCAAAGTCGATTTTCAAAACATCCAGGGAGTGATGTGAAGGGGAAGCAGCCTGAATGAGAAAAGTGTCTGTCTAACACACATCATTGCAGAAAGGTGTCCTGACTACTCAATTCCAGGTAAAGTAGGTTTACCTTTCAGGGATCTTTTGTAGAAACTTCCTGACTGCGCTGTTTAGAACTATGCTGTACAGGGTATGTAAGTGGACTCTCAGGTTGTGATCTGAACTAATAGCACTTCTGCATCATCATCAGCAACCTAAAATCTTCTTCACAAAATGCATTAATATGAAATTCAGTGAGTGCATTCAAATTGTTTTTAGAAAAGATGACCTTTACTTTTACTTCAATTTATATTATTGGAAAGAAAATAACAGAAGTGCTTTATAGGCTGAAGATACTTTTCACTGAGGTTAATGTTTGTTTGTTTTCAGGATTAATAGCTTTTCCTCCTTCAATTAAAACAGTGGATTTCATTTCACTTTTCTTCCATCTGCTTCATTCACTTGGCCAGTGTTTTCAGTGCCACCTTTTTCCAAGCCGCTTACTGATTTCACACAGTATTGATGGTAACTCCCATATGGTTAGTAAATGTTTTCCTCTCTATTTCACTTCATTTCACTAAATAGTAAACACCAGGCTCTGGTACAGACACTTTAGTTGTATTTTCACTGAATCCTCCCAACAGCCCACATTGTAAGTCATTTTGTAATATTAGCACTCTCTTTTTCTCAGCAAGAAAATGAAGCCTGTAGAGGTTAAATCATCTCTGAATTTCCAGTGCATAAGTACCATAGGTAGGATTTCAAACCGCATGGAGTGAGTTCAGAACTGATGTTCTTGTCCACACCACATCTACCATCTACTCACCTACAGTTAGGAAAAATCATGCAAATACTTACAGAAATTATAAAATAGAAAAACACAAAAAGTATATACACTGATATATATGTTTTCCCTCCTATCACACACACTCATCCAAACTATCTCCAAATTCTCTAGATATTTACCATCCAATTCTTTAAGTCTCTAATTATGTATATATAGTCCTAAATACCATCATGTCTCACCCAGAGAACCTCTTGTAATATCTCCCTGACTGATATCTTTTCTTTCAGTCTTGCTCTCAGATAATCTATTATTCACACAGTAGCAAGAAGGGATCTTTTTAAATGTAAATTATATCATGTCATTCCAAGGTTAAAATTTTCAATGGGTTTTCCATTACACTTCGTGTAAGATCTGACCTGGTTTTCTTTTCCAGCATCATCCTATGTTATTTTAACCCTCATTCACTATTGTCCTGGGATATTGGTCTTTTTTTTTTTTCCTCAAAGTTTCCAAGATTTCTCCTTAGCCCTTAACTTATTGCTATTCTTTCTGCCTAAAACATTCTCACATTCAAACTAATCTACTCCTCTAACTCAAAATCATATTCAAACTCACAAAAAACTCTTTCTCATCTTTCACATCTCAACTGAGATCATTTATTGGTTTTCTTTATAATCCTTCTCCTTTTCTTTGTGTGGTTTTTTTATTACATAATTTTAAATTTACATGTTTATATCTTCCTTTTGCTCTAAACAACACCTTTATGAAAAAAAGGACCTATGTAGTATACTGGTAAATGTTTAACAACTGCCCTCTCCCCAAATGCTTGGTATATGATACTTGCTGATTTACATGGTGTAAATACTGCCACCATGGCTAAAATAAAACTACAGACATTATGGTAATTGCCTCACAAAACGTTTGCAAATGTATCATAAATATCCACAAGCAGATACTAGCTGGCTTACCACCTGGCCATGTCTATTCCATTCGCCACAGTGTTCTCAGTACTTAGTACTTCTCCAACATGATAAAGTGTATTACATTATACTTAATGGTGAAAACTGAATGCTTTTGCCCTAAGATTGGTAACAATTTAGGGGTATTCACTTTTACCACTGCTACTCAACTTTGTACTAGAAGTTCTAGCCATTGTATTCAGATTATAATATAAGAAAGAAAACTGACCCTATTTGCCAATGTTTCGCATAGAACAACACAAGGAATCTAAAAACAACAACAGAAAACCCTCCTAAAATTAAGGCTGAATGCAACAAGGTAGCAGGATGCAAGATCACCCTATAAATCATAAATACAAAGCAATTTACAATTGCTAAAAAAATGAAATAATGGGGTATAAGTTTAACAAAACATGCACAAGATTACATGTTGAAAACCACAAAATGTTGAGAAAAGAACTAAAGAAGATCTAAATAAAAGGAAGGATTTTTCATGCTCACTGTTTGGATGACTGTTTGGATGACTCAACATAGCAAAGAAGCAAATCCTCCTTAAATTAAGGTATAAATTTATCATGGTTCCTTTCAAAATCTTGGGAAGATTTTGTAGATATAGACAAAGATTCTCCTAAAATTTATAAGAAATAAGAAATGAACTAAAATCCCTGAAATATTTCTTTAAAAGAAGAATAAAATCAAATGAATCAGTCTACCCAATTTCAAGACTTATATAGCTGTAGTCAGAAAAACCATGTGATACTGTCAGAGAGACAAACACATTGAACAAAACAATAAACTAAAGAACGCAGAATTAGTTCCACACTTATACAACCAAAGGATTTTATTACAAAGGTACAAAAACTATTCAGTGAAACAGCATAATCTTGTCAATAAATGGTGCTGGGTTAATTATATATCTATAAGCAAGAAAAAATAAAAATAAAAACTATAAAAATTTAAAAGATTTTATGGGAAAAAACTCTAGGACATAAAGTTTAATTAGTTGTATTTAGATATGACACTGAAAATATGATTGCTAAAAATAAAAATTAATAAGTTGGAACTTATCAAAACTAAAACCTTTTTGTTCTTAAAAAGATTTTGATAAGAGGACAAAAAGCAAGCTTCAGATTGAGAGAAGATATTTGCAAATCACTTGTCTTGCAGAGGACTAGGGTCTAGCGTATATAAAGGACTCTCAAGACTAAAGAATAAAAAAGCAAATAGTCCAATTACAAAATGGGCAAAAAAACATGAAAAGACATTTCACCGAAAAGGATATACAGATGTCAAATATGCACACAAAAAGATGTTCAACATCACTAGACATTAGGAAAGTGCAAATTAAGAACACAAAGAGATATTACCAAAACACCCATGAAACAGCAAAATAAAACAGTGACAATACCAAATGCTGGATAGAATACAAAGAAAATGGATACAACATGCATTGATGATGGTAATGTAAAATGGCACAGCCGCTATAGAAAACAATTTGGCAGTTTCTTATAAAAACTAAACATTTACTTATCATAAAACCCTGCAATAGCATTCTTAGACATTTTTCCCAGAAACATAAAGACTATATCCACTCCGTAGAATACAGTCATAGGAACTTTATCTGTAATAGTAAAAACTTGGTAATAACCAAAATGCTTCTCAACAGGTGAATGTTGAAACAAACTGTGATACATCCATAACTTGGCGTACTATTCAGGGAGCAAGAGGAGAAGCTCTTGATTCACACAAATTGATGGATATCAAGGACGTTATGCTGAGTGAAGAAAAGATAATCTCAAATACTCTAAAATTTCATTTATATAACAGTCTCAAAATTACAAAATTATATGGAGGGAAACAGGTTCATGGTGACCATAGTTTAGGGACGATGGAGGGAAGGGGTTGGGTGTAAAAACAAAATGGTAGTAAACGAACATCTTTGTGGTGATGAAATAGTTGTGTGTGTTGATTGTGGTGGTGGTCGCACAAATTAAACATGTGATACAATAAGAAAGAACTGTATACACACATTGTACCAATGTCCAATTTCTGGTTTTAATATAATATATCTTATGTAAGATGTATTTACTGGGTGAAAAATAGGTGAAAAATACACAGAACTTCTCTGTGCTATATTTACATTTTTGGTAAATTTATAGTTATTTCAAAATAAAAATGTTTTAAAATAGAATTATAATACACATAGTACATGGCAAATACAACAAAAATGCTGAAAAACATAGAGTATATACAGTGGATGAAAAATGCTTAAACATTTAAAATGTAAGTTGAAAACATTCAGGAGTACAGGGGGATTCTATTATGACTCATATAATCCTCATAACTAAGTAGTCCTATGATGTCTTCTAGAAGATTTCTAGCAAAAGTAACAAAATTTTGCTTTTTCCAAAATTATGGTTGTGTCATTACATTTGCATGTAGGAGTAGAGGTGCTGGGATTTGAATGTTGTTTTCTTTGCATGTGTATTTCATTTTAATAAATTCAAATGCTCTACATTTTTCTCCCAGAGTTTTGATTTTCTAATATATGTGCATCCAACTTTGTAAGTAATACAGTAGTCTTCCCTTATCCATGGTTTCACTTCCAGTAGTTTCAGTTAACTGTGGTCAATCATTGTCTGAAAATAGGAGACTACAGTACAATAAGATATTTTGAAGGAGGGAGATTACATTCACGTAACTTTTATTATAATATATTCTTTTAATTATACTTTCTTTTAACTATTGCTGTTAATCTCTTATTGTGCCTAATTTATAAATTAAACTTTATCATAGGCATGTATATATAGGAAAAAAACATAGTATGTACAAGCTTCTGTACTATCCATGGTTTCAGGCACCTACTGGAGGCTTGGAACATATCCCCCACAGATAAGAGGGAGCTACTGTACTTGATTAAAGATGTTTAGTAACACAACCTTCTTAAATTCAAAATTAACATCACAAGATGCATTTTAAGTTATTGAGGAATCTGTTATGGTTAATAGGTACCATGAAATTTTGGTGGGGAAAAAAAAACAAAGTGATAGAAGAGGACAAATTAGATTGCTATCAGATGAGAAAAAAACTAATTAAAATCTATTGTACCAGAAAGTATAATAGTTTAATTAACACTAACTTATCTACTGTGTTTTTTTTTAGCTCCAAGTAAATTTCCAAAGATGTGGAGCAAATCTTTTAACACACCATTTTTCTAGTTCAGCAACTCTTCCGTCTGCACTTAAATTGATTATATACTTTCAGTCAAACATTCCTTGGAAGTTTGAAACATGGTATTATTTGCATTTGATATTTATTGATCAATATTTACACTTTGCTGACTTGAGATATCATTAATTCCTTCAATCAAAGTTTAGTGTTTCTACCAGGCACTGGGGACAAAATAAATGAATAAGAAAAACTTGACCCCTGAAATCAAGGGGCTCACAATCTAATGGGGAAGTAAAAAGCCAATTGCAATGTAGTGTGGTAAGAATTAAGATGGGGGATTACAGCATATCACAAGAACAAATAGAAGGTTATTTAACAAAATTTGGCAGTAAAAGAGGAGAGAAAAGTGATGCTTGGGCTAATAAAAAAGGTAGGTAAAGTTTTCCATCTGGAGACAGTTGAAGAAAGTGTTTAAGGAGAACATGTATGATGGTCCAGAGCCAAAACACTGACAGTCAATGGGGACTTATTGGCGTTTCTAAAGGGGATGGGGATATGGCTAGTTTTCTGTCATGGTAATTCAGTCTCCAGGGGGCGGTATCAGTGGGAGTGGAAAGGAGTTTGTGGCTCTGTGAGATGGTTAGGAAAGAATCAACAGGACCTCATGAATGACTAGACATGATTGAAAATGCTTAAAGGCTTTCAAGGATGATGTCCAGGTTTTTGTTATGGCATTTTTTAGGCCCACTGATCAAACTAAAAGTCTTCATGGAGAAAGAAATAACATTCATTACATTTGGGAACAAATAATTGTGTGTGTGTGTGTGTGCGCGTGCACACATATACAGGGGGAGAGACAGAGAGAGAAAGAGAGAGAGAAAGAGAAAGAGACAAGGAGAATTTTGTTATGAACCTGATAGCAAAGGGTTGGAAAATATGAAGTGCCAATGGGGATCACGGGAAAGTCTACAGAAGAACAACTTTGTTTTTATCTCTAGAGTCTGCTGCCTCTTTCTAAATGCACTTGTCTTCTTAACCAGACATGGCAGTGAGCCTGAGTCTTTCCATCTGAACATGTTCTCTGGCTATAGGAATGTGCAGAGTCGGCACACTGAGCAGGCCTGAATGGTTAGAGATGCCCCAGGAGTGACTCTCAACCAATAAGGAACAGAGTTGGTGGAAAAATAAATCAGCTCCCACCTCCCTCACTGGGATAATTCTAAAGTATGCTATGCACAGTCTTTTAAAGGGTCCCCAGCAGAATGCAGCCCCCATTGCCCACAATAGTAACCCGCTCATTAACATACCCTTTATCATCCTTTCTCTCTTCTTGTTCTCATTTTCCCTCTTTTTTGTCATGTTTTCTTGGATCACATCTCAAGTAAATTGCTTGCAACTAATTCCTTGTCTTAGGATCTGTTGTTTTCTTGCTATCGCTCTGTATATAAGTCATCTGATATTTTCTGTTAATATTGAAATGACATATTTTCTTAAATTTAGGGAAACAAACAAGTATATGTAGATAGGAAGAAAAGGTGAGGGTAATTCAGTAGGTTTCTTATTTCAGAAGTGCCTTAATCTGCTGTACAGTGAAGCACAGTATCTTTAATAGGCAAGATTTCTTTTAGTAGACTATATTAGACATGTCATTTAATCATGTAATTTACTTTTTGCTCTGTAGGGACTTTAATTTCCACTATTTGTTTTGTTTACTCCCTTTACCTTCAAACTTCCATGATATGTCTGGTTCTCCTTTAGAAGCAGTCCTCTCTCAAGACTATCATTTCTTGTTCTGAACAATTTCAAGTCTCCTTTTGTAGGTTCCCTTGCAGCGAGTGTTCTGATCTCCCAGGTCTTGGACTTATTTCCTCACTGCAGGTGAGATTTTCTCTTGTAGAAGGTGCATTCACTTGCATTCCACCATCACTTGAATTCCACTCAGCATGGACTCTAGAACAGACTGGGCCCAGCTCGGGCTTTGTCTTCCTCCTTACATGTAAACTGACAGTAGTAGCACCCTTTGTGCTTTAATTATATTGCATGCATAGGTTTATGATTTTTGTTTGTTCGGATACTCTCCTTATGGAAATGCATGGTTATTGGAAAATAGATTTTAATTGAAGTAATTTCCATTATCCTAAGAACCTGGAAACTCTTCTTTAGAAATTTTAAACTTTGATAAAGGAACTTAAAAATCTGTTCATGGCCAACCAGGAATATCAAAGAACGAGACAATATCACTGTACAAATATTAATAGAAAGCAAACACTTCTTAATATCAAAAAAGAAGGCAGTAGTAACAAGGTAGCTTTTCCAATTTCTCCTTTTGTTTTCTCATTTAATTATCTGAGTGGGAAATAGATGACATGATGGGAGAGGTCTGGGAAAAAATCTTTGTGAACATTTTGAATAATAAATATTGCCATTTAATACCAATTTGATGGTGAGTACATGTAATGCTTGTTTTTCCATTCTTGGGATACTTCACTTAGTAGAATGGTTTCCAATTCTATCCAGGATAACAAAAGAGGTGCTAGATCACCATTGCTTTTTATGACTGAGTAGAAGTCCATGGTATACATATACCACATTTTATTAATCCACTCATGTATTGATAGGCACTTGGGTTGTTTCCACATCTTTGCAATTGTGAATTGTGCTGCTATAAACATTTGAGTGCAGATGTCTTTTTTATAGAATGGCTTTTTACTGGAAGTCAGATTTCTCCCTTTAATAGCTATATGAACTAGGCAAGTTACTAAACTTTGTGAGTTGTAGTTACATACAAATTACTTAGAAATAAGTTATAGCAAATTCTTAGAACAATCCCAGTTCATAGTAAGAGTTTACAATATAGTAGTAATTATTGCATTGTATGAAAACTAGAAATAAATTATAAAATTCTATTATGTAAGAATTCTTGTAAATTGTTCCCTTTTTATCTGGCTTCCTGAATTTCTACCACTTCTTTTGTCTAACTGTGATTCTTTCAATACCATCTCTAAGTGCTCTAGAAAAACACACTTAGTTTATTGTTGAGGTGAATGTGCTTAAAGAGACGCTCTTAGTATGTTTTCACAGAGCCAAAGTAGTGTGTAGATGCTGAAATGCATACAGAAAAATAATACACTTTTCTGTTACATGGAGAGGGAAATGGCAGAAAATATGTGTGCTCTGGTTTTTAAAATTCAATTCATTTTGCAGCACTGTGAAAATGAGTAGCTTCTAAGGCTTGCCAAGTTAAATCCAGCTAGGCCAAATATTGTTAGAGCTCCTCCTAATGGAGGTAACTGATGAATGAGGGACTCTTTTGCTAGCATATTCTCCGAATGTGTAAGTGAGTTGCAAACAGTGAAAACATCGCTCTTCCTAGTTGCGGTTAGTGTAATGGTTCAGAGCAAGAGAAACATTTCGTTTGTAACATTTGAGAAAACAGTTCCTGTTCTTGTGATGAGAAAAATTGCTCTGTTATTTCTCTGGATGTAGAAACCCAGTTGGTTTTAACAGAAAAAGAACTGACATAATCATGAACATTTTTCTCAACTGTCTAAGTCATCCCACAGCAATTGATGCATAAAATATCATTTACAGAGTCAAAAAAGAAAAACAAATCTGTATTCAGAAAGCATTAAAATCGCACTTACATCATGAAAGACTGTCCTGTTAAATTCATTATGGGGTTTATAATAAACTTTCAGAGTTTCCAGTCCTTTTTCAGGTCTAATGTAGCATACATGTCTCTACTTGTCTTTGTAAGAGGGGCAAACATAGTCTTAACTAGTTATAAAATATTCTTTGCAGGCCTCATAATAACCTCAAATCACAAAACCTACTACAGATACACAAAAAATAAAAGGCAAGCATTTAAAATACACTGACAGAGAAAATCACTTTAACAAAGGAGGACAAGAAGGAAAAAAGAAAGGAAAGGGTCACAAAACCACCAGAAGTCATATAATTAACATGGCATTACATATCAATAATAACATCTAATGTGAATGAACTAAAATCTCCAATCAAAAGGCACAGAGTAGCTGAATGGATTAAAAAACCAGGATTTAACTGTCTGTTGCCTGTAAGAAACCCACTTCACCTATAAATACACACATAGACTGAAAATAAAGGGATGGGGAAAGATTGTGTGTGTGTGTGTGTGTGTGTGTGTGTAATAAAGTTTAGATCTGGTTTTTTTCCAGGTTATGGAGTATGAAAATATTTTCTTGAGTCCCTGAAAAAATAAATAAATAAATAAATAAATAAATGTGATCATTTTTCATAAAGGTAAATTTGTGTAATTAAGTTCTGAGATTATGTTTTTCCTATTTTTAATGAAAATATTGTTTCTTCCATTAAATAAAAGCAATCATAAATGAGTTGATTTATTTGTACTCTCTTTACTTTATAAAATAAAAAGTTGGTAACTTATTAGTTTCTTAATTTTCTTTAATATAACTGGTTAAGGAGATCCAAAATTCTGGTGTAAAGTAAATGAGACCTAGAAATATGGACATAAATGGATGATGCAGAAAATAAGATGGTAGAAAAGCTTTACAAAATATATGTGATATTTTTTTCATAAATTTTCTTAGTGAAAATTTTATTGTGACAGTCATGAGTATTGAGCTATTTATTATAATCTAAGTTTATAATGTATTTATTGTACTTATTCCAAAACAGATTTCATAGACTGGAGGTCATAGTGCTCCTGCAAGTTAGTAAGGCAGTTGACAGAGTTCCAAGAAATGTTATTAGACCAGATCTGGAAATATTTTAAAGCTAATAGTGGAGATAAGTGGAATCATAGCCTACAAGTGATGGATATATGTCAACGTCAACATGGAACATCATGGCCTTTTCACTGGCTCTGGCACATCAGAAAACTTTATTAATTTGTTCTTATTGCCTGCTGCCTCCATAGCTTATTTTAGTGATTGATTTAAATGCTCTAAATCTCAGCTTCATGAAAAAACTACTTTTTTTCTGAATAAGTATTTTATTAGTTCCATCCTATTCTCTCTCTCTCTCTCTGGACAACTTTCAAATTTGTTGTATTAATTTTCAGATCATTCAGTCTGACAACTCAATTTACCTTTAAGAAAAATGTTGAAATTACATGATTTTGTCCATTGATTTCTGGAAAATGCTTCAGAGATGATTTATGATATAATGATAAAATCCTTTTTCAAAACATTATAACCAATAATGGAATCTGGGGCATTAGAATAAGAACGAAAATATATGGAAATTTGATGAGAATATGAATAGTGAGCAGAATCAACGTTTAAACTCAGATAAAAGAAGCAACTTATCTCCAGATGCTTGATTCGAGGCTATTCATTACTAAACCTGGCTAAAATAGACAGTAATTATGCAAAACAAGAAAGTCTACAAAAAATGAAGGCAAAATTCTAGCAAAATAAATTAATGTTAAATACTATTGAAGAACTAAACATTTTATGTTAATGTTTAAGTAATGCAAATTCAGTTTTAATATATCTGATAATACTATAAGAATATGTATATGTGTATGTAAAGTGAGTCTTTTAATGTAAAGTATGATTTATAATTATGCTAAAAATATCTCATTATTTTGGAAGTGGGACAATAAATATGAGTATTACCAGGGCCGACAGATAAGTATAGGAGCTAAGACCAACATAAAATACTGCAAAATTTATATATTTATGCTTTGATTTCTTACTTTTCAATAGCAATAACATAAATATTATGATTTTAGGAGAAAGGATTATTATAAAATATGTTAAACCATTCAAATAGAATGTCAAATAGAATAACATAAACACTTGTAATACTATATTCACTTTACAAAATTTAGCATTATCCTACATGCTTCAGATATTGTTCAAAGAAACAAAGCAAAAATAAATGTTGAAAAAATTGGAATCTCCTGTGTACCTTTCCAAAGCATTGTTTTAAACACTTTGCCTATATTACATATATTAACTAATCTGATGCTCATAACATTGTTATGAAACAGCTTTAATCATTGTCTTGCTTTAATTTATTTGTAAACTGAAGATAATGATTAAAGCTGTTTCATCATAATGTACTAATCGGTCAACACTAATGTGCGCATATAGGAAGTAACATTTATAGGATGTTGGGCAGGTAGGAGGTGGGCAGGAGGGGATGGGTAGATTTAGACCTAACGGATGTGGGTGTGGAAAAAAAAGACAGTGTGGTACTGTTGAAAGAACTGACAAATAAGTCAAGAAATCATGCAGTAGAGATCCTTGAAATAGACCCACACAAATATAATCAACTGATCTTTGACAAAGGAAAAAGGTGTTCAATAAAAAAAAGATAGTATTTTTAATAAATATCTTGTAAACAAACAGCTAGTTGGGTATCCCAGACTTCCTACCTGCTCAAAAAAAAAAAAAAAAAATCTAGACACTGGCCTTATGTCTTTCAGAAAAATAAATCAAAAATGTATTCTACACTAAATGTGAAATATAAGAATAAAAAAATTCTAAAAATAATATTGGAGAAAAATTTAGGTGACCTTGCCTTGGTGATAAGTTTTTCGATGCAAAACAAAAAGCATAATACATGAAAGAAAAAATGTATACATTTGAATTTACCAAAATTAAAATATCCTGTTTTGTAAAAAATACTGTTAAGAGAATAAAAGAACAAGGCAGAGACTTGGAGAAAATATTTTCAAAACATATCTGATATAAGACTGGTATCCAAAATCTACAGAGGGCACTTAGAACTCAACAATCAGAAAACAAACAACTCAGTGAAAATAGGCAAAATGTCTGAACAGATGTCTTACTTAAAAAGATAGACAGATGTTAAGTATGCATATGAAAATATCCTCAGCATCATTTGTCCTTGAGAAATTGCAAGTTAAAACGAGATACCATTACATACCTATCAAAGTGATTGAAATCCAAACCACCAACAACACCAATGGCTGGAGAGGATGTGAAGTAACTAAACTCTCATTCTTTGTTAGTGGGAATGTAAACGAAACAGCCATTTTTCCACTTGCCACAACATAGATGGGCCTGAAGAACATTATACCACAAGAAATAAGCCAGACAGAGAAAGGAAAATACTGCATGATCTCATTTATATGTGTAATCTAAAAAAAAAAAAAAAAGTCAAATATACAGAGGTGGAGAACAAAATAGTGGTTACCAGAGGTGGGGGCAGGAAATGAGATATAGGACAGGAGATTAAAAAATGGCAGATACGTAGGATAAATGAGGACTATAGGTAATAAAATTGTACTGTATATGGGATTCATGGTAAATGAGTAGTTTTAGCTACTCTTGCCACAAAAACAAAAACTATGGGTAACTATGTGAGATGATAGATATGTTAATTGTTTACCATATAGTAATTTTTTTGCTATCGATATGTATCCTTTAACATCATGTCATATACCTTAATTATTCACAATAAAATTTATTTTTAAAGCAAAAGAAAATTATGTGAACAACAAACTTTTAAATTAAAAAAAAAAAAAAAAGATACAGCCACTTTGAAAGGCAGTTTGGAAATTTCTTTAGAAGTTAAGCATAGTCACACCACACATCCAGGCATCTTGGTTCTACTAATTTGTCAAGTTGAAAGCTTATGTTCACCCAGAAACCTGCACAGGAATTTTTACAGCAGCTTTATTCATAATTGCTGCAAACTGGAAGCAACCAAGATGTCCCTTTAAAAACAAATGGATAAACAAATTGTAGTACATACACAACGTAATACTATTCACCATTAAAAGAAATGAGCTATCAAGCCTCAGAAAGACACGGAGAGACATTAAATTCATGCTGTTGAATGAAATAAGCCAGCTGAAAGTGGTAAATACTGTATAATTCCAATTATATGAGATTTTGGAAAAGGCAACACCCTAGAGATGGTAAAAAGACCAGTGGTTAGCGGGGGGAGAAAAAGCAAGAGCAAAAGGGATGAACAGGTGGAGCACTGGAGATTTTTAAAGCAATGAAATTATTCTGTATGACAGTATAGTGGTGGATACATGACATTACGCATTTGGTAAAACCCAAAGAACTGTACAAAACAAAAAGCGAATCCTAATGTAAAATATTCACTTTAAGTAATAATAATGTATCAATATTAGCTCACTCCCTAATTGTTACAAATGTACTATTAATACATGCATGGAAAATGTTAATTATAGAGGAAACTGTGAGGAAGGGAGAGGAATATATAGGAACTCTACCATCTGCTCAATTTTTGGTAAACCTAAAAGTGCTCTAAAAAGAACATGTATTAATTCAGTTTTCAGAAAAAAATGTAACATTCTTGATATATATCAGCATTTTTGATTATATGTGATGGTAGAATTCTATCTAAACTAGCCACTAAGTCAAGGTGGCTGTGGCAATTTCTTTAAATAAGACAACAACAGAATTTGCCATCATCAACTGGCTCTTTCTTTCATAAAAGATTTCTCTGTAGCAGGCGATGCTGTCTGATAGCATTTTATCCACAGTAGAACTTCTTTCAAAACTGGAGCCAATCCTGTCATACTATGCTGCTGATTTATATTCTAAATTATTTGTTGTCAATTCAACAATGTTCACAAAATCTTCACCAAGAATAGATTCCATGTCAAGCAATTAGTTTCTCTGTTCATCCGTAAGAAGTGACTCTTCATCCATTCTGGCTTTATCATAAGATTGCAGCAATTTAGTCACCTCTTCAGGCACTGATCTAATTCTAGTTCTCTTGCTATTTCCACCACATCTGCAGTGACTTCCTCCCCTGAAGTCTTGAACTCTGCTGTCATCCGTGAAGGCTGGAATCAACTTATTCCAAACTGCCAACATTGTTGTTATTTTGACCTCCTCCCATGAAGCACAAATGTTCTTAATGGCATCTAGAATAGTGAATCCTTTCCAGAATGTTTTCAATTGACTTTGCCTAGATCCAAAAGAGGAACCAGAGGAACCACTACCTATGGCAGCTATGGCCTTACAAAATATATTTCTTAAATAATAAGAATTATAAGTCAAAATGATGTCTTGATTCATGGGCTGCAGAATGTATGTTGTGTTAGCAGGCGTGCAAACAACAGTAATCTTGTATTAGTATATTTCCATAGAGCTCTTGGATGAGCAGGTGCATTGTCAATAAGCAGTAATATTGTGAAAAGAACCTTTTTTCTGAGCAGTAGGTTGCAACAGTGGGCTTAAAAATATTCAGCAAATCATGTCATAAACAGATATGTTGTTATTCAGAGTTTGTTATTCCATTTATAGGGCATAGACAGAGAAGACTTAGCATAATTCTTAAGGGCTTTAGGATTTTCAGAATAAAAAAGAGAATTGGCATCTTCTTAATGTCACCAGCTGTATTAGACCCTAACAAAAGAGTCAGCTTGTGCTTGGGAGCTTTGAAGACAGGAGTTAATTTGTACTTTCTATTATGAAAGTCCTAGATGACATCTTCTTCCAGTAGGAGGCTGCTTTGTCTACACTGAAACTCTGTTGTATAGCAGCCACTTTCATCAATGATCTTAGCTAGATCTTCTGGTTAACTTGCTGCAGCTTCTATTAAATATATTAGCACTTGCTGCTTCACCTTATACTTTTATGTTATGGAGATGAATTTATTTTCTTAAACCTCATGAATCAACCTCTCCTAGCTTCAAACTTTTATTCCGTAACTTCTTCACCTCTCTCAGCCTTCATAAAAATTGGAGAGAATTAGGGTCTTGCTGTGGATAAGGCTTTGGCTTAAGAGCATGTTGTGGCTGGTTTAATCTTTTGTTCAGAGTACTAGAACTTTCTCCGTATCAGCAATAAGTCTGCTTTGCTCTCTTATCATTTGTGTGTTCACTAGAGTAACACTTTTAATTTCCTTCAAGAACTCTTTCTTTGCGCTTACAACTTGGCTGTTTGGCATAAGAGGCCTAGCTTTTGGCCTATCCTGGCTTTCGATACGCCTTCCTCACTAAGTTTAATCATTTCTAGCCCTTGATTTAAAGTGAATGATGTGCAACTCTTCCTTTCATTTGAACATTTAGAGGCCATTGTAGGGTTATATTGTTGTAAGTCAGGGAATAGAGAGGCTGGAGGAGAGAGAGAGAGATGGGGAAACAGCGGGTTGGTGGAGCAGTCAGAACATACACAGCATTTATCAATTAAATTTGCCGTCTTATATGGGTGCAGATCGGGGCGCGCCAAAACAATGACAATGGTAACATCAAAGATCACTGATCACAGATCACCATAACAGATATAATAATAATGAAAAAGTCTGAAATATTGTGAGAATTACCAAAATGTGACAGAGAAACACAAAGTGAGCATATGCTCTTAGTAAAATGGCACCAAAAGACTTACTCCAGGCACAGTTGCCACCAGCCTTCAATTTGTAAAAAAATGCAATATATGTAAAGTTCAGTGCAATAAAACAAGGTATGCTTGTACACATACAAATGGAATAGACTATATATATGCATTCCATGTATTCCTATTTATTAAGTAGGTTCTTCCAAATAACTTAAGTATTCCTGTACTAACATCTTGTAAACTGTTGGAGACTGAACAAATTCTCAAATTTTGCAATCAGTTGGGTGTGGTGGCTCATGCCTGTAATCCCAGATACTCAGGAGGCTGAGGAGGGAAGATCCTTTGAGCCCAGGAGTTTGAGGCTGCAGTAAGAACTATGATTCCACTGTTGCATTCCTGCATGGGTGACAGAAAGAGACTGTCTCAAAAAAAAAAAAAAAAAAAGTAATCAGATTGGACATTCCCACTCTCATTTCCTGTTCCACACTGATTTTGCACAGTACTTACTTTTTGCCGCAATAACTACTGAAAGCTCAGCTTTGCAAATACATGGCTTCATTGAAAGGATGTTGCACTCTAACATGAAGGTATCTTCTTCATCAAGCTGGGAGTTTGCACACTGACAGGTGCCCCTATGTCTACCTCACAACTGTGTAATATTTCACAGCACCCATTTAATTTTCCATAACACCCCCATGTGTTTCTGCACACTCCTTGGGAACTATTCATATATTAAACAACTTGAAATATTATGGAAATTATGCACGCCAAAATTACACATTATGCTAATCTTAAGTTCAAAGACTGATTATAAAATGAATTCCTGTATGCTCACTACACAGCGTAGTAATGGAATATTACCAGTATATTTGGAGCCCTCTGTATGGTTCTTTTTGAATACATCTCCTTTCTTTTCCCTGCAGAAGAAACTTGTCAAGCAGGGAGTAGAGACAAACAGCACAAACACAGATGGTGTAGGCTTAAAGTAGACACGAGGAGGTAGAGGGCTGCTCAGATGCATGAGATTCTCCAGACTTTCACAATTCCAGGCAAGTATAGCTGGATGCATAGGTTTTGTTAGCAGAAAAGGATTTTTCCTCTAGATGCGGAACCCTCTTTGGGAAGATACGTGTGTGGTAATACTATTGGCTTGTTGTTAAATATTTGCATCTGTTTCCATGGTTAGTCAACACATATGGACATGCCTGAAATAATCCATTTCTGGGTCGTTCAGGAGCCTGAACACCCATCTGGTCTTTTAACAATGAATCCAGCATTTGTATAAATGCAGGGACAACATCTTCTGTGGCCAGCATATTGTCTTAATCTCAACCCATTTTGCTGCGTGGCCAACGCTACAGGCTGCCAGTAATTGTCAATTAGTACGGTGACAGCAGCAGTATAATACTTCGCTGGATGTATCTATCTCAGAGTCAGACTATTCTGTGTCTCATTGTCAGGGTCATTAAAACAGGAGATGCATTATATACCACCTTCAGAAGCTTTAAATCCCATATGTAAGAAGAACAATTTATTTCTCTCGTTCTGGTGTGTGGCATTGTTCCAAATGCAGGCTGTTTGTTGGCAGGCTATAGAAATTTAGGTGCCTTGCTGCAATCCGCTTGAACCCATCAATGTGGAGAAACCTTGTAGGGATCAGAGTGAATAAGTTCAACTAACCAATAAGCATGCTCGTGCTGGAGTAAAATAAGTTAAAATATTTGCACTGATGAGGCAGTCTGATAAGGAACAGCAATCACAGACCAGTCGTAGCGCTCAAAACTTGACTGTCTTGGCCATAAGTGATCATAGTCTATTGGAACTCAAGTTGTAGTCCACTAGGGATTAGCAGATGCTTCCAAGACAAATGAAAGTTTAAGAGTTCACTTACCTCTCTAGTCATTTCTGACTTCCAAGCATTTCCTGCTTACTCAGTTATGCAATTTTAATTGTTTTCTTATTCTTAGTTGATCCCTAAAAGGACAGTTTCTCCAGACAATGAAGATGCCATATTTCTGACAAAGAAGTCTCTAAATGAACGCTTGCTCTTTGAATAGATGATCAAATGAAGGAATTAGTGACCTATGAATGCTACGTTTCAAAATGAAATATTTCCTATCACACCTATAACCACAATGTGAGAACTATAATAAACTTGCTAAAGTAGCCCACGAATATTAGTAATCATGTTTCTTTTTTTCTTTATTTTGACAAAAAAAAGTATTATGCCTCCAATATAGGCACATTATCCCATCTCAGTGTGGCAATACTACACTTGTTCCAATGTTGCTACCTATCCTAATATACCTGCCTAAATAATAGTGGAAAATAATTAGTTCTATATGAGAATTTTTTTTTGCTTTATCTTACTAAGCATAACACTTTTTTGATTTGTTTTTTTTCAGCAGGAATATTTCTGAAGTGGCTGTATAAGCTATAAACAATTATTTACTGTGTTAAATGGAGGATACATAAATTAATCTATTATTTGCTCCTATCTTTTTATATATAGTATATTGACTATAGTCCTCATGGTGCACATTGCATCTCTAAAACTATTCATCCTACATCATTGCAAGTTTTTACCTCTTGACCTAAACCTCCCATATCCTCCTCCTCCCTGCTCCTAGTAAATACCATTCTACTCTCTGCTTCTTCTTATTTAACTTTTTAAAAATCACTCATATAAGTGAAATCATGCAGTATCTTTCTTTCTGTATTTGGCTTATTTCATTTAGCGTATTGTCCTCCAGGTTTATCTATGTTGTTGCAAGTGCAAGTATCCCCTTCTTTTTTAAGGCTTAGTAACATTCCACTGCATATATAATGTATATGTCACAGTTGCTTTTTTATTGTATGTATCTAAAATGTACGACAGGAAATGTTGATATACATATACATAGCGAAATGATTACTACAGTCAAATCAATTAACACATCTATCATCTCTTACTTTTTCTTTCTTTCTCTTTCTTAAACTTTTTTGTACAATAATTTCTTTACCCATTCACCTGTTGATGTACATTTAGGTTGTTTCCATATCTTGGCTATTGTGAATAATGTTGCAATGAACATGAGAGTGCAGATATCTCGATGATGTGCCAATTGCATTTCTTTTAGGTATATGCTCTGCGGAAGAATTGCTGAGTCATGTAGTTTCACATTCTATAATATACTGATGGTCTTAGAGTTAATTGTGATGTGTAGCTTTTTATGTTTTGTTTTTGGCAAATGGCATTATATTCTTATATTTTTGCTCTGTTTTATGCTTTTAAATTTTTTCTTATTCTTTACTAATAACTTGTTTATTGATAGCTTCAGTATGTCTTCCTCTAGCAATATTCCATACTTATCTCATTTATATTATTTCTAAGAGATGATAAGCCTTTTGCAAGAGCTACTAACGCTGTTTATAAAATAAGATCATTAGCTCTGAGTGACTGCCAGTGTGTAAATTGTGGGACCTTTATTGTCTAAACCTTTTCTCCTCTGATCTACTTCCTCTGAGATCTTTTGCCACCTTTTTAATTCTTGACTGTGTTCTTGCAATAGAATTTACCAACATCTGGCCACATACATTGATACCACATTTCTATGTTAAATACAGTTACAATTAACTTATTTTTCTCCGTAATATTTCCAATAACTAACAAAGTAATCATGTTACAAACCAAAAATAAATAAATAAATAAAGCTAAGGGAAATAAATGATTTGGATTTTTCCATTTTCTCTCCTTTCTTTCAATGTACCCATATTTTATATGACCACGTGTTCTATTTTCCATTATTATACAACTTTTTCTATGTTTGTTCTGCTATTGTAATACTTTAAATAATTTAATTTATTTGACTTAGAGAGTTTCCTGAATTTTTTCTCATCTACATAGATAAGGATTTGGAGAGCAATTAATGCATTCAGTTAGCTAATCAGTACTTTTCAGAAACTTAAGTTTAAGTATTTAAAACACTACACTTATATCTTAACCACAGGACAGTTGATCAGATAATTTGGGACATTTGTCTGTTACTTGATGTTCACATAATGTATATAATTGGCATTTCTATTATCGAACCCTAGAATTATAGAATGGTGAACATATTTAAATTAAACAAACCTCTCTAGAATGGATACTTCTAAATTATTTCTTAAATCTAAAGGAAGTGATAGGGTATTGGTTTCCAAACTGTAGTCTGCATGCCTTTAGGATCCCCCAGAATTGGATTAGAGAAGAAGTGAGAGAGATTTAATGTGGACGGCCCTCAAGGATCATCATTACCCCTCCGTATCTATGCAAAGCTTCTTCATCTTTTATAAGAGTGACCTCTATTATCTATTTTATGTGTTGGTATTGTGGACTTTCCTAGAATTTGCTAGAAAACATAGGCCACTGTGGCTTAAAACAAATGAAGAAGCATTTTACTATGTCTTCCTAGTAAAGGGTAAAGTTTCAGGGTCCAGATAGCTTGAGTCAAATTAAGATTTTAAATCCTGATTTCCCACTGAATGATTATGGGACTTTGGGTGAGTCATAACCTCAACATGTCTCAGTTCTTTGTCTATAAAATGAGAACAGTAACAAGACCTACCTCATAGAGTTGTTAAAATTGAATGAATGGATGCAAAAAGCTAAAAACAATTCCTAGCCCACGAAAGCATTCATAAGTAATAACAATAACCATAATAATACCTAATACATAAAACCGAAGTTAAAGAGGCTACACGTCTAAACAGCATGCAGCTTCTGCATTAGAGTCTCTCTAGTGCTTGGTGCTCACCTCTTATTAACTCCATGAGTGCTCAGAGCATGTGAGCTCATGTCGAAATCTGTTTAGTTGTTATAATTGGAGAATCATGATTTCTTCGTGTAAACAATTGCAATTGTACTTTGGAGCACAGGGCATGATTATATACACTATTCTTAAAATCATCACTGGGAAACTTGTTTTCAATCAATTATGAATCTTTTCTTTTCTAATGGTTTTATTCTCTAAATTTGAATTTTAGATCTTATTTATTCACCATTAAAAAATATAGAGGGAGAGGAGAGGGGAAGAGAAGGGAGCAGAGGAAAGGCAAGATAAGAAGAAGAGAGGAGAGACAAGAGAAAGAGAAGGAGAGGTTTACTGGAAGATTGATCGATGATATTCTTCCAAACTTGTAGAGTTTATTTGAATTGTAACACTGTGCGAACTATGCCCTTACAATCATATTTCCTTACTCAGGAGTCAGCTTCAGTTGTGCAAATAGAGCATTTTGTTTTCCCCTTTGAGGTCAACTTGTTACAGATGGAGCAGCTTGTCACTGTGTTTATAAGGAAATGGGTTTTTGAGCTGTGCAGGAGCATGGGTGGTAATACATTGCATGATTACATTTAATGTATATTTCAATTCTAGCTCTCTTGAGCCGTGGCTCTGCTTTCTCATTTTCCGCTTTTGTGACAGTGGTTCATAGGGTGATGACTATAGATTTTCATCAGCAACTCCCAAATCCCTACTCAGGTTGATACGCTAAAGCAACCCTTTTTCTAGAATGTTTGCCATTTTGTTTGCTTTAGAAATTTCGATGATTTTCTTTTTCCTTTGCTCGTCTTACTTTCTTCCAGAAACATAAAATTATCTGAAATTTGGGCTGCCATTTTATAAGCTTAACAAGTAAAATGATTTAATTCACTTAAATCAGATTACTTCAAATCTTGTTAACATCCATATCTTCCAATTAATTACTGTCAAATTCCATGTGCTGAGAAAATTTTTTATTTTCTCCACACGGGTAAAGAACATTGCTGTTTGTTATAGTTGTGGAAGAGAGAGAAGCTGACATCTGAGCTTTGTGAAAGCTCATTAACAAACCTAGATTTTTAGATTTATCAGAGTTGCTCTCACATGTCTACTTATCAAGGCTTTCTACCTTCTTGCGTTTTAAACAACACCTGCAAATTCAACACTATTTTCTCTGTATGTTTATTTTTTTTCTCGGATAAGAATTCTTCATATAAAACAATTGCACTCTCCCTATGAATGAGTTTGTACTTATATTAATAATTAGGCAACAAAAGCATAAAATTGTGAGATTAAAAGGAATTACTATAAATGATGTAAAATGAAGGGAGGAAAGAGTTGAAAACTTCAGGTATTACAATGCATAGAATGTTTATAAATCCCAACATTTACTATTCTCCTTCTAAGCCAGAGTTCTGCACTTAAATCATTCAATAAGAAGATTGCTGAGATGCTGGAAATATGCTGGCTGCTCTGAAAAATATAACTTTGGCTTGTCCTTTTTATTTTACTGAATTAACATGTCTTAAACCAGTTTTCTTTCTTCTGTTCTTCCTACCACTACCTTGTTTGGACCTCCATCCAGGCCTTCAGGACAGTCCACCCCTAATCCATATTTTATTGTGTTTTTCTTTAATGCAGACCTGTCCATGTCATTCTTCTATATGAACTTCCCAGTGTCACTCCATTGCCCTCGGTTTAGTGCCCACATTTCTCATCATGATGTAGCAGGGATCTCTCGAGTTTGCTATTCTTGGTCCTTTGCTTCTCCTTTTGCCAACATAGCACAACCCACCTCATGCATATTTGTTTGGGGGGAAATTATTTCTCCCATTTCACAGTGTTCTGTTAGGACTATTAACCACAGTGTCTCTCTAAGGAGTGAGGACATGACCCAATCTAGACCAAGCAAACTCTTCCTAGAATTGAATCCACAGTGAAGCTCCACAAAGGACCAATGGCATGAATCCCTGCTCCTGAGGTCCTTAGGACTCTCTTTACTCCTATATTTCCTGTGATCTGGCTACACAGTTTCTCCTTCGATTATGGGATTTAGCTAGTTCAAATAAGTTTATCAATTTCTAAGAAAATTATCCATGGTTGAATTTGCCTCCAAGGACATTTATTAATCGATCCCTCCATAGCTCTTCAATCTCATCTCTTACCATTCCCCACCTTGCATCTTAGACTTACTGAATTCTCTGTCCTTCACTGATTCATCATCCTTTAATTTGGCTCTAGACATTTGCTCCTCATATCCCCTTTCCACAGAAACCCTATTCCTCTTATCTATATTTCTCTAATTTCTATGCATCCTCTAGAACTCAACTTCCTTTTGTCAAGGAGGACTTCTCTTATGCTCCCAATGCTTCTACTCTGAGTTCAGAGTAGCCCATTCATGAATAGCCCATTTATCACACTTTTCATTTGTTGCTCATCTGTTGTGAAAAAGGAACTTCAATAAGTGTAAGATTGGTCTGTGTCTATCTTATTCATATTTAATTTATAGTGCCTAGGTAAACGTTTGGTATACAAAAACAAATTAGAATGTATTTGTTGAATAATGAAGGAATGAATACATGCAAGAAAAATTCATCTAACTCAACAAGACATTGTATCATCATGCTCCAAATTGAATATAATCAAGATCTAGGAAGTCAGTCCTCTAGCTACTAAACAAAATGAAAGGGATCAGTGCTGAGTCAGTCTACTGGAAAGACCGCAGGTAAGATATGGGGCATGATTTGGTCCATGGTAGATAGGGAGAATCCAGGGAGTGGTACAATCCAGGGAGGAGGATATTTTGGCCCCAACACTGTAAACTTTATGTTTCAAAATGGTGCATGTGAAATCTAGAGCTTTTTTCTGAACTAGCATTTCATCACTATGTATATGTCTTGACAAATAAGTTTTATCTTATATTCAAATCTGATTTTTAGTGGGATAATGAGGCCTCATCCAGTCTTGGCATGAGTGAGTATGGTGATTGCTTAGTAATGTCTGCCTGGGAAGAGAAATGAGGGAGTGTGAGCAAAAATGATAAGTATTATCTAGTCTATGCTGGCATAATGCATTATCCTCTAGTGGCCTTTTTGAATTAAATTTTTCCAGGAATTTCCCAGGGAGATGTAGAAAATGCCAGCTTGACTGATAAATCTATTGAAAGCTGATACAAAATTACAGAAACATAAAATTGTTAAGATGCCTCAAACATATCTATTCACTTTACAGATCTGGAAGTCAAGGAAAGGGTAAAAGGACTTGCTCAAGGATGCTACCAATAAGCTCAGCCCAAAACTTATTTTTTTCTATTTCCTGGCCTAGAGTTTTTAGTTTATGTAATCCCAATTTAGGACTGAATTAATGAAACGAACTCACTCATTAGTTGTGACAACTTGTCCAATTTAGTTTAGAGCCTCCCTTTTTAAATTTGTAGACTATGGTTGATAATGGGATCACAGGATAACTATATCCCTTGGCACATATATTTCCACTGTGACATGTTCAAGCATAACATTTAAGTGACTCAACTTTTAAATTTCTTGAAAGAACTTTGTGTCACTTTTCAAGCCTTGGTAATATCAGCTGTGTTTAAGGGAGTAGGGTCCCAAGTACAAAGGGACACTCATTCCTTTGTAACTTCTCTAACAAAGCCTTTTCCTATATTACACACAGCACAGGAATGGAGACAGTTTAGAAAATTATGAGTAGGGCCTGAACCATGTAAAGGAGTGGAGGGAGAACTGGGGAACAGAGGAGTCCTGAGGAAGGAGGAAACATGGAAGAGAAAGCAAAGAATCATGCGTGATGTTTTAAGCAAGGTTTGTTTCCGCTAATTACACGTCTTTTGCAATCTTGTATTCCCTTTTCAAGGTTAAATTTTCCTCTTCTCATTATTGAATATAAGTTCAATATTCTTTAACTTCTTGTGATTTTCACGCAGAAGGTAACATCCTCCATCATCCTCACTTGAATCAATCTCGAACAAGTGGGAAGTCCTTGGGAAACTCTCCAGCAACTTCTCTTGTCCTGGCTGGGTGTGCTCCAAGTGCACCATTTGGCTAGGTCACTCTAAGCTATTGGTATAACCTTTGAATCTACTTTCCTACTGTTCCTTGGAAAATCCTTTCTCAATCATGTCAGCTGTTATTTCCATATCTTGGAAACCTTACCTGACCTCCCAGGCATGCTCATGAATCAGATATTCTTTCTCAGCTCCTTAACCCTCTGGCCCCAGGGACTGCTCACTCCACTGCGGCCGTGCCAGGGCCTTTGTACTCTCTTCGTGACCTTGTGTATGATATGGTATTAAAACTGTTGGTTAATTTGCTATTTTTTTCACAGATAATGAGATGAGTACAAAAACTCTATTTTATTCATTGTTTTAGCTCTATTGGCAAGCACAGCAAACAGAGCCTAAAAGATGATGCAAAAAATGTATTGAATAAATGAATAATTAATAATATAACTCCTGAATGATTCTATGCACTAGACATTATATTTAGGTTTTTGATGCATTACCTCATTCACTTTTCCCAATATGTCTAGAAACTAAACAATAGTATCCCTACTGTAAAAATCAGGAAAGTAAGGCTTCTAGAGGATATAGGATTTAGTTTTGTTCACACAGATAGTTAATGTCGGTGGGAATTTTAACTGTGGTCTCTCTAAAGCATAATCCATACTCATAAGTACTTCACTTTATTAGATCCTTCTGTGGATGGAAAGATGCAATTATTAAGACACATGATTTTAGAACACAGTCTTACAATGGAGGATGGTGTCTACTACCTGCTCTCCTATTTGAAAATAAAATGGATTAAACAGCCCATTTCCTCATTGCTCTCATAATATGCCCCAGTGGTTTCTAAATTGGCACCATTGCTTTTGTGTTCTCCCTCCCAGTATGTTTACTACTTTTGATCTGCTTATTTGGAACTTACCTATCCATTTGAGGTAGACAAAATAGCATTCTTCTTTGATTTTTTAGCTCATATTTAGGCATTCATCTTTGAAATCACAGTGAATTCTGTCCCTTTCATTTACTTTTTTCTTTGTGGTTTTAGTAAAATTTTGTTGAGGTGAAGAGTCTTTGGTGTCAATCAGAGCTGTGTTTGTAACTCAACAGCATATTAGCTTTGACTTTAGAGTGATGTTGATTTAAAATTTGATGCATGTCTGATGCCTTCAGGGTGAGCACCTTAGCGAGTAAGAGTCTCAGGAGCCAATGACAGGTGTGTGAATGGGCAGATAGGACTGGAGAGTGTGGGTACTGAGCAGGGCAAATGAAGGCTGGGTTATGAGTAAAGAGCATAAAGGGAATAAGGAAAACCAACCTGCAGTTAAATGGGAGGGGCTAACCATATGTTAGAAATTGATCTCAAACAAAATTTCTGCCATAGAGGTTGGAGGAAACACTGGGGTGGCTGAAGTATACCCCTAAGCAAATATTCAGAGGAAGCTAGGTTTTAGTCCAAGGACTTGACCAAGTCCATGCAGGAAATAATCCTCTGCAGGAAAATGAGATGTTAAAATCACATATTCTAGTGGAAATACCTTTAGAAATCTTTGGCCTTGTGGCTATTTCTGCCCTTTTCTTCTTCTGATAAATAGATTGTGTGTGTGTGTGTGTGTGTGTGTGTGTTCTTGCTGTTCGTTTTGTTTTATTTTTTCTTAGCTTTGCATCTGTATTATATTTTATTCTTATGGATCCAAGGAGGATGTTTGACCTCTCTCCTTAAAAGCAGGCCGCCTTTGTTCCTGAGGACATTTGTACTGAATGAAGAAAAGCCAAATGGAGCAGTTGGGAAGGGAATGTTCACTTATTTATTTTTTTTTTTTTCTGTATTATGCTAAGGTGACCAAACTCCCTGCCACCTGGATCATTTAGCAGTCCTGATTAAAGAGCACAGGGCCTGGCAGTGTGTGGAAGTTTGCTCCCTGGTGCTGCCTGGACTGCCTTGGGCTGCTAGCAGCCTTATGGTCTCCAGACAATCTGTCATTTCTTCTCTGTCCCAATAACCTTTGGCAACAGCAAAAGCAAACAGGTACCTAAAGGCTGAGGGATTCCAGTACGGAGAATTTGTCCTGTCTTTATTTTATAAAATGTAAGTGTCGTTGGCACCACCAGAAGTCATTGAGAAGTTTCATTTAGAATCAAGGTCACCCGTGGGCTTGTTAGATAATATTTCTAGACTAAAGAATGTGTGGTTAGCATCTTTGTTATGCTTTTTACCGTGTCCTTACCAGGTTCTGAGAATAGAAGGAAGTATTTAAATATTTGAGGAGATAACTATGTTTGTGTGTGTGTTTCTCTCTCCCCCTCTTTATGTATCAAGAGAAAGAGACACACACACACAAATGTACACACACATATATACGTAGCCACATGTGTATTTATTATTTCCCCAAATATAAGAGAGAGAAGGGGATAGTTAAATATTCAGATATATGAAGAAGGTGTTACATCAAAATTTTAACCATTGGGTTTCCACTGAGATCTACCCTATGCTATAGACTAGGGGCCTCCAAATGCCTGTAAGGTTGAGAAAGATGATATCAATGAATGAAGCCAGGACTGGGTGCTGAGTGTCAGGGCATAGCAGAGTGTAGTGGGGACCACGGAGAACTGGAAAGCTCATGCCCAACTTGGAAGGAGAAGTAGCCACTTACCTCCAGTTCACAGTTGCCTTGCAGAACGTGTGGTTGGTGTTGCCAAATTTTCTTTCTATTCACAAGAAGCCCACAAATCAGGCTGTCTACAAGTTCTCTTGACTTAGATATAGTGACTGTATTTACCAGAAGGCGGAATCTTGCCAATGGGTCTTATGATTTTCCTTCTTGGCCAAATTGTTTGAGTGACTCTAACTCTCTCGTTTTACTCCCCACTTTCCATTCCTATTCTATAGTAAGTATCTCCAACATTTAGTAACTGTAAGTTATTTTTAATGTGCTTTAAATTATTCTTTAGTATAGAGATGTAGATTAAAACAAACACAGCATTAAAATATACATGTAGGCCGGGCGCAGTGGCTCACGCCTGTAATCCTAGCACGCTGGGTGGCCGAGGTGGGTGGATCTTTGAGCTCAGGAGTTGGAGACCAGCCTGAGCAAGAGCGAGATCCCATCTTTACTAAAAATAGAAAGAAATTATACGGACAACTAAAAATGTATAATAGAAAAATTAGCCAGGCATTGTGGCACATGCCTATAATCCCAGCTACTCAGGAGGCTGAGGCAGGAGGACTGCTTGAGCCCAGGAGTTTGAGGTTGCTGTGAGCTAGGCTGACACCATAGCATTCTAGCCTGGGCAACAGAGTGAGACTCTGTTTCAAAAAAATAAAAAATAAAAAAAGATACATGTATTTATACATTTTTGCTCAATTCAATAGAGTCAAAACATTTAGAAAATACATTTTAGAGTGTTTATTATCCCGTGTGCCAGAATTATAAGTTTTCTTATTCATTTGCTTATACATTGTCAAATTATATATAATATAGTGTTTACATATTCATCAACTACAAATATGGGTTTTCTCTCTCATAAAGCCCAAACCTATTTACTAGGACAATTAATTTCCTCATCTATCATAGACAAAATCTTTCCTCGTGTTTGGGTTCAGCTAAAGCTCTTTGGTTGAGAAACTGATATGTCTACTCTCTAAAACTCCCCTTATAAAGCTTACTTCATCTTGATTGCAATCTCTGCTTCAGGATATTGGAATTTATAGTTTTCAGCCTATCCTGGAAAATGGCAGAATCCTGATACTATTTATTTAAACTTCAAAGAATTTGTGAATTCAGCCTCAGCTTTATCTATTTCTCATTCAGTTGGCCCTTCCTGCTTTTCTGGTGGCAGTTTTTCTTTACATATCCATTACAGGTTTACAACTAATTCCAAGTTTGTACCTACAGTTTTCCACATTTCCATCTTTCCCCCAGGCATTATTAGTCAACAAGAGGAAATGAGCAAAACTCATATGTGAATACATACCCAAGCAGAAGATATACTGTTTAAGTTTTGGTTCCTAGCAAATGAGATCTCCTTGGTGGACTGACTAAGCTCATTGTTGGGTTTTTCAACTGCTCTTCCCATTTAGAGGAATAGGCTTAAATTTTCTTTTTTACTAAAAACTACCCGGGGTGTACAAATGAATTGTTTTTTTTTTTTTTTTTCACTGAAGCAATGCTTATTTATTTTCAAATCAACTCTCCTTATTTCTTCTGGCTCTCTTATGAAAACAGTTCTGATGTATGGAATTGGTAAAGTTGAGGGAACATGAATTTTTAATTTAGGCAAAGCAGTCTTGCCACAAGCATGTGATTAACTGCAATAGCTTCTCATCACACTTAGAATTAAATCCTAAATGTTATGGTCTACAAGATTCTCCAGAACGTGGCCCCTGCATTGCTTCCCAGCGTCTCCTACAACTCTTTATCTCAGACACAATACTTCAACTCTGCCTATTTTATTTCTCTTCGAAAATTGCAACCAGCTTATCCCAGCCACAGGGCCTTGAAGATTATCAGGTGCTGGCTTCTTCTCTTTCGTGTCTCGAAGCTTGTGTTGACGTTCCACGGAGATCATCCTTGACGAGCATAGGTGTTATTTATATTGGTTTATGTTCTTCATTGTAATTATTATCTTGATGAGTTAATTACATTTATATTATCTGTCTCTTTCACTTGAATATAAGTTTATGAGATATGAGATGAGGAACCTGTATTGTCTTGTACACTTTGACATTTTCAGTACTTAAAACAGTGTCTGGCACTTAGAGAAAATCAATCTCTCTCTGTCTCTCTGTCTCTCTCTCTCTCTCTGTCTCTCATATATAAAATATATGAATACTGATAAAATCATTATACCTGAGTTTCTTTGCTTTCTAAATACGTAACAAGCATAAATAATACTAAAGTTGTAAGAGTTAATGTAGTTATACATGCAAAGCATCTAGCAGAGTGTCTGGCTGTACAGTGGATAAATAAATAACAGCTGCTATTATAATTGCCAAAATTTTTGCCAAAGATATCAATTGACTACCTCCAGAAAATTTCTGGGTAATAACTTAAAAATCTATGTGGGACTATAGGAACATGGAGCAAATTCTGAGGAAAGGAGCGTAGTTTCTCATTCTTGGATTTGAGATAGTGTTAGGCATTTTTCTAATGCATTATGTAATAAAAGTGGTATCTGTTACCTTATACAACTAGATCTCAAATATTTTTTTGTCAAGACCTTTTTGGCTTGTAATTAATTACTGAGGACTCCAGATATTTTTGTATGTCTTGTACCTGTCAATACTTACTGTCTTAAAAATTGAGAGAAAATATTTAAATATTTATTTCAACTTAAAAGTATAATAGTAAACTCATTAAATATAAAATTAAATACTATGTTTTAATGAAAGTTATTTTTTCAAAAAAATAGGGAGAAAGGTGGCATTGCTTCATATTTTCACAAATTTCCTTAATGTCTAGCTTAATAGACAGCCAGATTCTTCCATCTAATTCTCATCTATTCAGTCGCAATATGTTGTTTTGGTTTCAGTATATGAAGAAAATCTGTTCTCACACAGATATGTAGTTGAAAAGGGAGGAGTATTTAAATAATACTTTAAGATAATCATGCATATTCTCTTATATTACACAAAAATTAACAAACATTAGTTTCTTAAAGGATCGTTTTAATGTAGATGCTAAAATAATGTTCATGAAATTTTTTTTACCTTGTTATAATAAAATCCAATAGTCTATTTGTTGTGTACTTTTCTGGTTTTGATATCAAGATGATACTGCCTACATATAATGAATTAGGGAGATTCCCTCCTTCTCAATGTTATTGAGTAATTTCTGTTGGATAGGTATCCGTTCTTCATAGGTTTGGTAGAATTCAGCTGTGAATCCTTTTTGTCCTGGGCTTTTTATTGTTGGGAGATTTTTTTATTACTTTTTTCATATTGCTCTCCATTATTGTTCTGTTCAGGATTTCTATTTCTTCCTGGTTGGGGCTTAAATTTGAAGTTAATTTAGTTCTTTCTCTTCTATGTCTGGTTAATCTGGCTAGTGTTCTATCAATTTTATTTATCTTTTCAAAGAAACAGCTTTTCATTTTGTTGATCTTTTGCATTGTTTTTCTAGTTTCCATTTTGTTTAGTTCTACTCTGACCTTTGTTATTTCTTTTCCTCTGCTGGCTTTGGGTTTGGTTTGCTTTTCTTTTTCTAGTTCCTTGAGATGTGACATTACGTTGTTAAATTGTGACCTTTCTGTCTTTTTACTGTAGTTATTTAAGGCTAGCAACTTTTTTCTTAGGACTGTTTTGTTCTGTAACCCACAGATTTTGATAGCTTGTGTCCTCTTAGTTGTCCATCTTCATTTCATCATTGACCCAAGTATCATTCAGTAGCATATTATTTAACCTCCACAACATTTGTAGATTTGAGTGTTTCTCTTAGAATTGGTTTCCAGCTTTATTCCACTGTGGTCTGAGAAGATACATGGTATGATTTCAATTTTTTTGAATTTGCTGAGACTTCTTTTGTGGCCTAAGGTACGACCAACCTTGGACAATGTCTTATGTGCTCATGAAAAGAATATATATTCTGTTGTTTTTAGGTAAAATGTTCTATAATTGTCTGTTAGTTAGTCCATTTGTTCTAGAGTCCCTTTTATGTCCAGTATTTCTGCTTCAGTGATTTTCTACTCCAATAATCTACTCAGCTCTGTCACTGTGGTGGTGAATTCTCTGGCAATTACAATGCTACTGTTTATCTCTTTGCCTACATCTAGTAGAATTTGCTTTATAGATCTGGGAGCTCCTTTATTAGGTGCATTTATATTTATAATTATTATGTCTTCTTGGTGAATTGCTCCCTTTAATCTTAGATAATGACCATCTTTGTCTTTATTTACCATTGTTGATTTAAAGTCTGTTTTATATGATATAAGAATATATAAACCTCCTCAATTTTAGTTTTCATTTGCATGGAATATGTTTTTCCACGCCTTTACCTTGACTCCATGAGAGTCCTTGTGAGTTCAATGTATTTCTTGAAGACAGCATATACTTGAGGTATGTTTTTTATCCATTCAACCAGTCTGTTTCTTTTAAATGGGCATTAAGACTATTTACAGACTTAACCATCTGCAAGGCCTATTTCAAATATTTATCAAAAGCCATTCTCAACTGGGGGGATGGGAGGTGGGGGGAGGGGATGGGTGTATACCTACATGATGAGTGCGATGTGCACTGTCTGGGGAATGGACACGCTTGAAGCTCAGACTCGGGGGGATGGGGGGGCATGGGCAATATATATAACCTGAACTTTTGTACCCCCATAATAAGCTGAAATAAAAAAAGAACTTATTGAGTTTGCCTGCATAGCTATTAAATTCTTAGCATTTACCTAAGGATGATTTTTCCTTATAACTTTTCTTGACATCTACTCTGTGTCATGCAAAAAAAAAAAAAAAAGCCATTCTCTTCTCCATAACAAAAAAAAAAAGGTAGAATTGACATACAAATAATTTAATGTATACATCTTGATGAATTTGGTCATATGCACATACCTGTGATACCATCACTACAACCAAGATACTAAAATATCCATCACCTTTAAAAAATGTCCATGTGTTTTGTTTTTTTTTCAAGAACACTTAACGTGAGATCTATTCTCTTAATATATTTTAAAATGGACAATATTATATTATTAACTATAGGTACTATGTTATACAGCATATCTCTAGACCTTATTCATCTTGCAAGACAGAAATTTTATATTGATTGAAGAACAATTCCCATTTCCTTCTCCCCCAAGCCTCTGGCAATAACCATTCTATTTTCTGCTTCTATGAGTATGACTATTTTAGATACCACACATAAGTGGAATAATAAAGAGGAATTTATTTCTTTTAATTTATTATTTTCAGCCTACTCTCTGCTCTAGTAAACTGACATTTCATGAGGAAAATAGCCCAATTTATTTTATGGATGGGTATAATATTTATATTCAAACAAGTATAATTTAAATGTTTCTTGTCTTAAAGATATTGTTAGGATTGTAACTTTTACTTTTGACAAAGTGCATAAAATAAACACAAACTTCTGTATGACTTGAAAAGGCTGTGTAATTTACACAAATGATCTCATCATAGCATAGTAGGCATTAGGAGGCCAGGGTTTTTGACTGGAAACCCTCCTATGGGCTTTCAATGGGGAGAGGTGGGAATTTAATAATATCCTAATGCCATCTATAAGAAAATGTTGCTTATTGGGACATCACATTATTTTTTTAAGCCAACAAAATAACTGTCAGGTATCCATGATCACCAAACATAATTTGCATCATTATTTGCATGGAAAATATAATTATATGAAATTTGTTGATATTCATACAGTAGAAAGACTGTCTCTAGCTTCCCCTCTGAAAGTCAATGCCTGCAATAAATCTTCAGTTGTCTTGGTAACATTGATACTGATGCACTGTTTAGATAGAAACATATGACTGAGGTATCTTGGAAATAGCATTGGCTAGGGAGCTGAGATAATATTTCAGATACCACCTTTGCCATAAACTGTGCAAATTGGGTAATTCACTTCTCTGTGCTGTAGTGACCTCATCTGTAAAATGAGGCTATTCTGCTCTGGATGTATCATTCAAGTTCCATGACCTGAATTTTCATTCCTAAAATAAGTGGTTCTGATTCCCAGTATTTAAATGTTTAAAAACGACCCATTCAGGTTTATTTATAATTCTTCATTTTTTTTCTTACAAGTAAATAGTATTTCCATATGTTGATATTTTTGTTGACCACTGTCCATGACCTAGGAATTAGTTAATGAAGACTTTTTGGATGATAATTTAGATTACGAAGTTGAGGAGGATGATGAGGGTGCTAGTTTGGTGCAAGAATATTACTTTCCTTTCAGCAAGCCACAGTTTTATACAGAAAATTATGCTTTCTCTCTGCTGCATCCTTGTTAGATGTTTGAACTTATAAATAATACTTTGTGTGTTTTCAAATTTATGAGAATTAATTATTTGATTCCAAATGTGGAAGTGCTATCGAATACCATTAAATAGATTAAACCCTTATGTATTACTTTGATAAAATCTTAGACATATACTATGTTTCATAGTCATAGGTTTTAGTGCTGCAAGACTCAGGATCCCTTAATTAATGCATAAAATAATTAGTAAATTACTTAAATTGGAGGTTTTAACTCTTAGTTGCTTGATATAGGAAAGGTTTGTATCTGTTGCTATTTAGACCACTGACACATTAGGAGAAGCTTAATGGCAAATCTGTTCAAAAAATTGTTGCTTAGAGAGAATACCTCTTTATGCAGGGCTAGGAAATCCAGATATGTGTCTACATTAGGTTCTTAGGGATGTTATAACAGAATATCACAACCTCATGGATTGAAACAACAGAAATTTATTTTTTCAAAGTTCTGGAGGACAAAAGTCATAAATTAATGTATCCACAGGGCCACACTCTCTCCAAAGTCTCTGGGGGAGGAGAATCCTTTCATGTCTCTTTCAGGTTATAGTGGTCTCAGGAGTTCCCTGCTGCTGCCTCCCCCCAGTCTCTGCCTCCACCTTCACAGGGTCTCCTGCTCTTTGTGTGTGGTCTCTTCTGTTTGTGTCAAGTCTCCCGGTGCCTTTCTTATAATGACTTTTAAGGATTTACTGAATTTAGGGCTAGATAATCCAGGATAATCTTATCTCAAGATCCTTAACTTAATTACATCTATTAGGGATGGGGAACCTTTGGCCTTCTGATTTCAAGATTGTTCTTTTATAAGCACCAAATGAGACAAAGAAAGTTTCATCTTTCTCTGCTGCACCCCTTTTTAATAAAAGGATTTGTTCTGTAAAATTTGGATTCAGTCAAAGGGCCACACTTAAAAACCTAGAAGGCCACATGTGGCCTTGAGGCCACAGGTTCCCCACTCAACCTAGGACGTGGACATATACTTTGAGGGACTACCATTCAACTCACTATACTTCTTCTCATATATGTTCCAAAAACTTTCTTTGGCCTATTACTGTGTAACACTACTTACATGTTCTTAAAGGGATGGGTGATCCTAGAGGGAGAAGCCATATTATAATCATTTTTGTATTCCTAGTGTCTAGCACATTTCCTGACACATAAGTCAACTCATAATATATATATGCTCAATGAAGGAGTTTCTTGTAATACCCATAGCCTGAAGTCTATGCCTTGCTTTGTCTAAATATTCTTCTGTTGTCACTTTGGTTAAATACCTCTCTTCTTCTCTGTAGAGTATAATAGTTAAGAGTTAAGACAGCACACTGAAAAGTCCAACAGAAAAGAACAAGTTCATATTTTTATTTCTTGTTACATTTGAGAAATGTGTACTATAATCTTGGATCTACCTTTAACTGGGAGCTTATCCATTATGACTTAATTTATTTTTTACTTAGAAAATTAGAATTAATTTAGATAACCTTTTAAATTCATGTAAACTCTTAAAAAGTGACCTAGTTTCAGTCCTTTTTCTAATCCTAGTTTTGGCACTTTATAGTTACATAGCAATGAGAAAATTATAGAACCTTTTTAAGCCTAAGTTTTCTCATCTGTAAAGTGGGGGTTGTCACCCCTACTTCATAGGGATGTGAGAATTAAATGAAAAAATGCTCAATATCTCTAATCATCAGGGAAATGCAAATCAAAACCACAGTGAGATATCCCTTGTCTCCAGTGAGAATGGCCTTTATCAATAAGTCCCCAAACAACAAATGCTGGTGTGGATGCGGAGAGATAGGAACACTCATACACTGCTGGTGGGAATGCAAACTAGTGCAACCTCTGTGGAAAGCAATATGGAGATATCTTAAAGAGATACAAGTAGACCTACCATTTGATCCAGCAATCCCATTATTGGGCATCTACCCAAAAGAACAAAAGACATTCTATGAAAAGGACATCTGCACTCGAATGTTTATAGCAGCGTAATTCACAATTTCAAAGATGTGGAAACAACCGAAGTGCCCATCAGTACATGAGTGGATTAATAAAATGTGGTATATGTATACCATGGAGTACTACTCAGCTATAAGAAACAATGGTGATATAGCACCTCTTGTATTTTCCTGGATAGAGCTAGAACCCATTCTACTAAGTGAAGTATCCCAAGAATGGAAAAATAAGCACCAGATGTACTCACCATCAAGTTGGTTTCACTGAACATCACCTAAGAGCACATGTAGGAATAACATTCATCGGGTGTCAGGCAGATGTGTGGGGAGCAGATGGGTGTATACATACATAATGAATGCAATGCGCAACGTCTAGGGGATGGACACGCTTGAAGCTCTGATTCAGGGGTGGAGGCAAGGGAAATATATGTAACCCAAACTTTTGTACCCCCATAATATGCTGAAATAAAAAAATAAAAAATAAAAAAAAATTACATAGTGTAATTCCTGACACTAAGGAAACAGTACATTATTGTGAGCTCTTAATAGTGATTGTTGTCACTTTTAGATCATACAATAGTTTATTTTCTTGTGGAAAGTTATACTTAAGATCCTGGAGTTTATAGACATGATTGAACATCAAGATTCACCTTTTTTCTGGACACTAGCCAAAATTTGTTGAGGAGACAAAGGACCTTTCTTTGGGTCATGTATTAAAATTTTATTTCTTTAAATTAATTTTAAAATATTTCATTGACAAATAAAGATTCTATGTATTTAAGACATAGAGTGTGATGAGTTCATATACATTGTGTTCTGATATATATCAAATTAATTAACACATCTATTACCACCTATGTTTTACATTAGATTTCCAGAACTTGTCTATTTTATAACTTAAGTATTGTACCCAACATCTCCCCATTTCCTTCACTCCCCTGTCTTACCTTTGAATAATCCTTACTCAAGAAAGTAGTTTTTAAATCAAAAAATATTCCTGAGAATGCTACTTTAAAGAATACTACCTAAGGTTTGAATTGGAAAACAGTTCTGTAATGCTGTTTTCTTATTTCTATTTTTGCAGAGGCTCTGAAGGAAAGAAGTTGAAATTATGAGGACAACTGACCTCCAAGTAGATGCATTTAGTTCCCATATGTCAATTTACCAACTCCCAATGGTAGTCGGTAAAGAAATTTGATTGCTGAGGAAGAGAAAACCACCAATATTAATAAAACCCATTTTAAGCATTTACCTTTTTGTACTTGAATAACTTTGTTCAAGAGAAGTACTCAATAGTATTATGAGACTCTTATTGTACTCCTTACCCTGAGATAATTGTGATGCCAGAAATTCAAATTTATATTCAGCAATGTGGTTTCACAACCTCAATGTTATAAACATCCAGGCAGTTCTTCATTATTGAATGCACATTTGCCATCTTCTAAAACCAGATCATTCTAGGCATAAATTAGACTTCATCTTTCAAGATTATAAAAATTTATAATAATTGTAATATTCACAGACATTCCCCTTGCTCTTAAATCAGTTGAAAACTAGAGCTAATGGGCAAAGTATCCATAGCTATAAACAAGAGAAGCAAATGTTACCGGTTGACTTACAAATGGCTGAGCGGTAATGGAGACAGGAGAGTATAGTTTCATTTATAGTGTCTGAAATTGAGTTTCCTCTTTAAAGGACAAAGTAATTTAATTTTTAAAAATATTTGAGTTTTATTACGTAAGAAAAAAGTCTCTTTTAATGGGTTTATTGAATTGTATTTCCTCATTGTACTTGTACTCACTTTTCCATCTGTGGGTGGAATTTATTACAATGACCAGTTTTATACAGAATGAGACAAAATCTCCAAGATTTATTTCAATAAAACATTGAATTCCTTGGCATTAACCATAAAATGTATATGGTTTCTCTAATGAAACAATATTGTTTAAATCCTGTCTTCCCTCTTTCCTCACCCACATGGATTGTTACTTTAAATTTTGAAATGAAACCTATTAATTCATAAACATAGGCAGTGGGTAGTGTCGGTATCACATGTAAATTTCTCAGTGTGTGGTTTGTGGACAGCACATCAGCATTATCAGGGGACTTGTTAGAAATGCAAATTCATGGGCACCATCCCAGACCTATTGAATCAGAAACTCTGTAGGCAGAGTTCAGCAATCTGCGTTTCAACAAGCCCTTCTGAAAAACCCTAATGTATGCTAACATTTGAGAGCCAGTGGCTTACAGCATTCCAGGATCCCTGGTGAACTGTACTCTCCCTATTCCCTACCAAGACTATCTTTGTGCACATGTGGGAGTATGCACATTGTGTGTAAGAAGGAGGGTCGAATCTTTCTATAAATGTTTTGAATAAGTCACCTGGCTCATACATGTGGATTAGATTATTTAGTTATTTAGTTATATTGGTCCATCCTGTCCCTTAACTCTACTTTCAATTTACAGAAAAGAAATCACATGTACTCACTCATAGTTGGGAGCAAAATGATGGGCACAATTGGATGCAAAGAGATATAAAGGAGAGAGGTTAGGAGGGGGGTGAGGAGTGAAAATTTTCTTATTGGGTACAAGGAACACTATTCTGGTGACAGGCACACTAATAGCCCTGACTTAAGCATTATATAAGCTATAATGTAATGTACAATGTAACAAAGACATTTGTACCCCCTTAATATTCTGAAATTAAAAAAAAGAAATCCCTACCCTGTTTTATCTTGTTGTGTGGATGGCCCATTGGTAATTTTTTCTCTCCTTAGACTCAATTCCAACTCTTTGTTGCAACACGGAATTAGGACCCTACCTTAATAGATAATCCAATTATGCAAGAGCAAAGGGAGGACAGGTGGTCTACCTGATTCTTTTACCTACGTGGGACATCAGTGATGCCTCAAAACAGTTCTTCACATTAACTCTCAATCTGTTTTATAGCTTTATTGCAATGTAACTTACAAAACATAAAAGGCACCTTTTTAAAATGTACAATTCAATACATTTTAGTGAATTAATTAAATTGTGCAGCCATGACCATGATGAAATGTTAACACATTTCCATCTTGCCAAAAGGATCCCTCAAGATTAATTCCAATCAATCCCCACTCTCTCCTCCAGCATCAGATGCCACTTTGTGTTTTCTGTCTCTGTATTTCAGGACATTTCATGTAAATAAAATCACACAGTAGGTAGTCTTTTGTGTCTGGCCTCTTTTACCTACAGTGTTTTTGAGGTTCATCCATTGAATATTCACATACATCTCTCTATGAGGATGTATGTTTTCATTTTTCTTTGGTAGTAGAACTGTTGAGATATATGGCAAGTTCATGTTTAACTTTTTAAGCAACTGTCAAACCATTTTCCAAAGTGGCTGTACCATTTAATTTCTCACCAGCAATGTATATGGGTTCCAGTTTCTCTATATTCTCTTTGACACTTTTTATGGTCTATCATCTGAGTATATGAGTACATCCATCAGATAAGCATAAAATGTTATATCATTGTGGTTTTAATTTGCATTTTCCTAATGACTAATGATATTGAACATTTCATATGCTCATTAGCCATTTGTTTATATCCATTTAAATATTTAGCTGATAGTTACAATGGTTTTTGATCATCTCATTACGTAGTTCTACAAGATATCTATATATTCTGGGTACATGTTCATTCTCACATATAAGTTTGATAAATATTTTCTTCAAGACTGTGTTTTTTAAATTTTTTCTAATGGCTTCTGAAGCACAAAAGTTTTTAATCTTGATGAACTCTGATGTGTCATGACTATTCTTTTATAGATTTTTATTTTGATGTATTCAAGAACTGTTGTCTGAACCAAAAATCATAAAAGATTTTCCTCATATTTTCTTCTCAACATTTTATAATTTGGGTTTCTACTTTTAGGTCTATGATTTAATTTGCCTTGTTTTCATATATATTGTGAGGTAACAGTCTATTTGTTTTCTATATGTCTAATATCTTTTTTGTTCTTCTAGTCCTGTTTTATTACGCATTTTGGCTTAAATAGACATTTTCTAGTGAACCATTTTAACTTCTTGGATGTTTTGTTTGTTTTGATTTGTTTTGTTTTTAATATGCTTAAGTTACATTCTTTTTAAAAATTTTATTTATTCATTGACAGATAAAAACTATATATACAATGTTATTTTGAAATGTATATATACATTGTGGAATGGCTAAATTGAGCTAATTAACATGTTTTACCTCACATACCATTTTGAGAACATTTAAAATCTTCTCTCATAGCAATTTTCAAGAATATAATACATTGTTATTAACTCCAGTCATCGAGTTGTACAGAGGATCTCTTGAAGTTATTCCGCATACCTGATTGAGATTTTGTATCCATTTGGTCGTCGTCTCCGCAAACAGCCCCGACACCCACCCGGAGTCCCTGGTAACAACCATTCTGCTCTCTACTTCTCTGAGTTCAATTTTTTTAGATTCCACATGTAAGTGAGATCCTGTGGTATTTGTCTTTCTGTTCCTGGCTTATTTCACTTAATGTCCTGCAGGATCATCCATGTTTTCACAAAGGACAGAATTTCCTTCTTTTTTATAGTGAAATTGCATTCCACTGTTTTATATATATATTTTTATATATATATCACATTTTATTTATCCATTCATCCTTTGATGGACACTTTGGTGATTAACATATTATTACCTTTAAATAGAAGATCTGTTCCGTATCACCAGCAGCCATCCCATCACCAAAGTGCCTGATAAATGTCTAATCATCCTTCAAAAACTAGTTTGGCTGAAACTCTCATTTGGAGACTTCCTTCCTATCATTCCCCGTGTGTAAATCCCTTATACTTGCACATTTATCAGTAATTATCCGCTATACCTGCACATTTATCAGTAATTATACTTATTATAGGCAATATTATAATTTTAGGTTCACTTTCAATCTCTATGAAATTGTGAACTTTCCAAGAGTATATTGTCATCTTCATCTATGCAATCTAGGTATCTACTTTAGTAGCTGAAGGATTCTTAGAGGTTGCAAATGTTTAGTTTGTGGTTAAATCACTAGCAACTCACAGAGCTGGTATTGGATCTCAGGTCCACTGACTGACTCATGGTCCAGGATGGCTTCAATTCCTCTTATGTTTCCGAAAGTGTCACCTTGAACATCATTAGCTTCTACAGATTCGATTTGCTAACCTTATGAAGAGCAGCAGGGCACTTCTCTTATCGTGCCTGTTAGAATCCTTTACTCTAATCATAATATTTATTTTATTATATGTGTCTGATTTTCTGTCTTCCTTCTACACCAAAACTATGGTTTCCTTAAGGAAAATGGTCATATTTACCTCCCCATCCCCATCAATGAACACAGTCCTTAGCACAGGGAAGGGACTTAGCAAAGTTAGGAGAATTTAGTTTAATTAAATTGAACCAACATTTCAACTTAACTTGTTTGACTGAATTGTGAGGATAATATAATCAAGTCACATATTTGCTCTTAATCATGAGACCTGGATAGATTTTAGAAAACTCCACCAGAAGGTTATAACTAACTGGTACAATGAATTTCAAACAGATGGTCAGCAATAATGCCAGGCCGGTTCTTATTTTGATTCCTTTGATAATTATGTGGTGAACCTTGACATTGTTTGCTTTGATAGCCAAAATAATCATCATTCACTACATTCTTTCTATTATGAGGGCCCAGTAATCAATGAATGTGGTGGTTCACCTCGTTTACATGGGCAGTTTTGTATGCTAAATCATTTTGTTGGAGAATTTTAAAATAATTTTTTTAAGTTGTAAATTATTTTTTAAGGAGAATATATGTTTTATTTGTTAAAATGCAATTTATTTTATTTTGATATGGCCACTATCTAACACAGAAAGATTTTTTCCTTATGTGGTCTGGTGTGTAGAAACTGTGTAATTTTAGGCCTATCATTTAAATAATTTTTCTATTGTCTTTCAAGTGAGTATAAATATTATTTACTTTGATCTATTTGGTTATGGCAATATTAAGGAATTTAATAAAAAATAAAAAAATATTAACAATGTAATAACCTTGGCTACATAGTAAGAGTCATCTGGAGAGCTTTTAAAACTCCAGTGCTCAGACTTCATCCCCAAAACAATTAAACCAGAGTCTCTGGGGGCATATCAGAAAACAAATTCCCTATATTAACAATAGATATGAGCAAACTTCATTATCATTTCAGATTTTACTTCTGTTCTATTTATGTTTTAAAAATTTTGAAGTGCTGCTAATAACACCAGATACCAGGTATTTAGTAAATTTCTATATTTTAAGTAATTGTTTTAAAATCACAGTTTAGGATAATACTATTGAGACATTTTCAAAAATCTTTCAAGTGGCCTAGATTCCTGTTAGCACTTGGTACTTTTAGGTGCTCCTAACCTAAAAATGTGTTAAAACAGGACAAAGGAACGTCCTTTTAATACTATGAAAAGAGAGTCAAGTATTCCATTTTATTATTGAATAATGTTAGCTTTATTATTATAATAGAATACAGTATGACATAAAATTAAGAGCTTTTGCTAAACTCTGTAAAGCAATACATGCATCTGCCATAAACAACCTTGATTCATGTTAAGTTTTATTGCCACTTCACTGCACTAAGGTGCAATAAACATTCAGTGTCATCTTTAAAAAAAAATTCCCGGAGTAAACAGGAACTGTCCCCTATAAGAGTGTATCTTTATTTTCAAGGAAGACTTAACTAGTATTACATGGTTTAGCAAAGCACTGTAGAAAAGCTACATAGAATAATTTGTCTTTGATAAACTGTGCAATCAATTTATACAGTAGAATACCATCCACATATACTAACAAACTAAGAAATGATAGAAATGCAGTCATTGCATAGCAGAAAGCAGACTAATAAGAAATATTCACATCTAATGAACAAAACACACACCAAAAGTTAGCCATGAGGAGTATGAAAGTCAAAAAGCTCTCAATTAACACATTAGGTTAACGCCAAAAAATAACAAGATAAACAGCAACACAGAAGTCAGAGCCATAATTTATTTTATTTTCTATACATAATATCTATACATGATAGCAGAGGATGAGATGTCCTTGGTTCAGCCTTTATTGGCCTAGCTCATGAAATTTAGGCAGGACCAAATCAAACAACGAAGCACATTTAAAAAGAAAACCAGAGTTTGTTGAGGAAAACACAGTGTATTTTCCTACATCATTGGATAGCAGCTTTTTGAGAAAAACATTGCTCAAAACTTGGGTATGGATCCCAACTGCCTCATTTGGCAATTACGCTAACAGTTTATGTTGTCGTATTCTAAATGTGTTTAGACCATGACCTGTGGATTCTGAACATGAAATTTAAATATCTGTGAAACTCTGTCAGACAAAAGGAGACTTCAAAAATACCTTCTGCATAAATATTTATCTCTAAAACATCTGGGCAGTAATGAAACAGACTAGAATTTTTATCGAGAATATTAATGGACCTCTGTAATTTAAAGCCCTTACATAGTATACCTACAAATATATTGCTACAGTATAAATGAAATGTAATAATATTACTCAATAAAAGCTATTTTCTGTACATTCTTTTATGTATTTTATATTTAATGCTACATATGGTACAACACTTATTGAAGTAGTTGGTATCAGCAAATATAGCAGTAATGTACAGTAGATTTTTCTAGCTCCAACTAATGCTTCCCATTTTCTTTTTATATTACAATAGTCTAAAATAGGGAGATGTGGTGTGGCATGACTTGAACAGATAGCAACTGATCTACTACTGTACACGAGACAACGTTTGAAATTATAAGTTTTTTCTACATAAGTGGACTTCATACCCATATGTTTTAAGTTCCATCTGATTCCTACCAGCTGTTCTGTTCTTAAATGCAGGCTCCAAATGCATTTCCATAGCATTTAACAACATTATAACAGCTAAGAGTGGTGATTCCTACACAATATTTTAAGAACACAACTTTTAAAAAAGTAAAAAATGTACAATCTCATGCTGTATATTTACATATATAATTTATATATTCTATTTTTGTTTGCTAGTCATAAATTTCAATCTACAGCTTTTAATGTAGTTATATAAAAGAATACATTCAACAATTCTAGAGCTTGCAAAATATTTTTGCCCCTCTATAAACATCTTTATAATGAGAATCAAATGATAATTGGGCCCATGTGCTATCAGGAAGTCGGGTGGAAAAGGGAATATTTTTAAATTATTTTATTCTATTTTAATTTTTTTTAGTTTCTATTGAGTGTATGTGTCTATTAAAATGATTCTTCCTTGAGTCTAGTGGTAAAAGCTCAGATGATAATGAAGTAGCCTATTTAAAGCATTTCTCTCCATTGGACTAAATGTGTTCTACAGTGAGCAGCTGCACCTTTGCCTATGAAATTTCCATGAATTTAAAAATAGCATTTTATGACAAAATAATGCATTAGGCATTTTTTAAGAGGAAAAAAATTGGGGATTTTTAGCTTTGGAAACAAAATGTTAAAGCTATCTATACATCAGCTTAAAAAACTAAACAAAAACATAAACACGCCATAGTTTGTGCAATAAAGACATAGATCTTTCAAAATTTTTCTTCATGAAACATTTATAATGTATCCTTTTAAACACCTTCACATAAAAATATTTTTCACATATACAGTATCTCTTTTTTTAGAATATTTGGAAATATATATCTACAAATGATCTTGGGTTTATAGTTAAGTTTTATTTTTCTTCTACTTGCTCTCTTATCTTTGAACCTTCTTCCCCCTCCTTTCCTCTCTCATTCTGTCTCCTTCTGACATGGTTTTGCTCTCTCCCCTCCTCTTTCAGAATCCTGTCTCCACACTGTATACTCCACTCTGCTCTGGACTGCCAGACAGGGGTCTCTTGTTCTTATTAGGAATTATGGAAATAAGGAAACCTTCAAATTCTTTAAGACAGAGGCAATAAAGCAGATGGGAATTACTGCGTCGAGAACATAAAGCAATTCCCAGTGCAAAGGACTGAACGATGGAAGATGACTAGAAAGACCTATTGGTGTGGTGTGGGGGCTTTTAGCTGAGGCTCTCTGTTTAAATAGGTAGCCCAATAGACTAAGTTAAAGATTCCAAATAGCAGCGGGAAGGCTATTCTTGACAGTCGGTCAATTTTGCTGACACTGTTAAAGGTTTTCTTGGGTTCTGGCGGTTTTGTTTCGGGCTTGACCTCTTTTGGTTCTATGGTTGCACTTTTAGCAATGGTGGCCAATCCAGGGTCACCCCTGGCCAAATTCGGGGTGTAGCTGGTTGCTGTAGGAGCATAAGTGTTGTTTTTCTTAATGAGAGGATCCTTCACTTTCTTTGGCTGTGGAAGAAAGAAAACAATAAAGCATTTTGTTTAGTAAAACTGTGAGAAGTAAAAATTATAAGTTGTTAAGCAAAGTAGCCCTTACTTTGGAACCCAAGTCTGTGCTTTATTGAAAAATCTAAGAAACATAATCAACGACTGTCTTATTGGGATAAATTTAAAATGTGGATAATATCTTACAGCCTTTGCCATCAAGAGGGGGAGCACCTTAGATTCTATTAAATATGGTAGCTGTTACCACCACAAAGGATTATTTAATCTAATACCTTTGTGTAACTATGACATAAACAGTCAACTGATTTTATACCATAAGACCCTTTCAGCCTCTTTAATATACTTTGACTATGCAATACAGAATGTAGCGATATTCAAGTGGATTTGACCACAGAATCGAATTTTCAGGGACTATCTCAAGACACCACTATTCTGTAGAATAGAATTTGGGAAAAACTGCTGTAGCGCAAGTCCTCCTAGATTACTTCTAAAACATTTCTTGGTAATGTCTGCATGTTATGATCCCTAAAGCAACTGTCTATGTTGGAAAGAGAAAATGTGCCTGCCTTTGATTTCACTGAAAATTGTGGATGGTTCAATTTGCAAACTCAATTCAATGGAAGTATTATAGCTATAAATTTATGCTCAAAGTGATTCGTCTCAGAAAACAACTGGAAGACTATGATTTTCAAGTTACAAAAATTATAATGGACTTGTTAAATAATGATTTGTGTAAGTTTATTTGCTCCTAATTTCAGGTTGGTTAACAGTTTGTCCCTGTTCTCAAATCAATAGAGACAACAGGAAAGCATATTTGACTAGAAATCTTTACCTTCATGTGTCTCCTTTATCTCCCTCACTCTACTCTGCACTTCTATCCACTCAAACAGCCACTCCCTTTGGCAGTAACAAAATTATCATAGCACGTAATTATTTATGATATAAGAAAAAAAAAGAATCTTCATTTCTCCTCTTTCTGCTTACTCATGCCAACCCCCAGGGCCAAACATTCTTTCTCATAGGTTTAAAGAGACATAATAGTTACATATCACGGGGACTAGGAAAGCATTTACCTTTTCTGGAACCACACTTTTGCCATCCCATGCATAACCTCTCTTGGTGAAATAGTTTACAGTAGCAAACTCGATCAGAGCTGAGAACACAAAGGCATAGCACACTGCAATAAACCAGTCCATAGCTGTGGCATAAGCCACCTTAGGGAGAGAATTTCTGGCACTGATACTCAAAGTCGTCATGGTGAGCACAGTTGTCACTCCTGTAAAGAAAAATATTAAATGGATATGTAGGTCCATATTACAAAATTTTATCACTGGAGGTCAGCCTACTTGAATGAAGGGAAATCAACAGTACCATGACAGAATGTGGGTTCTAATTCACCCCATTTGGGTTTGGGATGGATGAATCTTCATTTATCCCTGGTGTAGTTTGTGGTTCATAGTGTATGACAGTACTCAGGGTGATATCTTGTAGGCATAAACTGCTCTGCTATTGAGGAGCTATTGGTAAGATAGTGAACTCCTTTAAATGGGCACTTCGAACATGGTATCCTGGGTGAGACAGGAAATAACACTCCTCACTGTACTCAGCTCTTGAAATATTATACATCTTCACTGCCTCTGATCCATAAGGAATCTCTAAATCCTCAATTCTGTTTAATATTCTGTGTACCCCAAATATATAAACCAAAAAGGCAATGACTTCTTGGTAACAGATAATTGAACAATTTGGGGCTGATAATTTTCCACATCAACTCTTCTGCTTTTATACTAATTTTTTTCTGATTCTAAAATACCTATTCTTTTGAAGAAATTCCTGAAGCCAACACACACACACACACACACATGTGTGTGTGTATATATATATGTGTGTGTGTGTGTGTATGCCAACATACATATAGACATGTATTATACACACAGACATATATATATATATATATAAAATACTAAGTTTCATGTAACTTGCTAGAAGTCACATAGTTAAGAATTAGCAAAACCAACATATAAGCACAGATTTGTCTGATTCAAGTGTTCACAATCTTTCCCTTCCTTCTAATGCTGCCTCATCTTCCCTACTCTGCAAATCTATCCATAGCAGTTTTCAAGTTGGCCCTGTTTAGTTTATTTAGATAATTATATGAGGTAATATGTGAAAGATGATATCCTTTAATGTTCATTTAACAAGTTAATGCTGCCTACCTACTATATGTAATGTACTGTACTAGGTACAGAAGTATAAATCCATAAGGTTCCTTTTAAGTCATTTAAAAATGTTTAATAAACAACTCATAGTAAGCCGGTTGGGGTGGATCAGGCTACATGCTATGGAAACAATCCTGACCTCTTCCAAGGACAAGTCTCAGCCTCACCACTTATTAGCTCTATAATCTCAAGTAAGTGAATTAACTTTTAGGGACCTCAGACTCCATATCTATAAATGCGATAATTTGTCTTTCCTTCTCTCTACTGTCTATACCATCACTGAAATTCTAGGAAAGGGAAATTTCTGCCCAATCATTCACAAGATTATTGTGAGGATTAAATCTAATAATGTGAAAGTATTTTAAAGATTATAAATAAAGTATTGCTGTGGAAGGTGTTGTCATTCCATGTATCTAAAACTCATATCTATGATTCTCTCTTTTGACAGATTTTAGCAAATCAGCATGGTCACATAGCTGGTATGTAGCACAGTTTTGTAAACTGCTCTAAATCAACCAGTATTCCCTAGTTTTCCATGAATTTCAAGGTAGATGGGCTTTGTAACTACATTAGGAAGTGATATGATTAAGGAGAAACACTGTGAGATTTTTTATTAAATTGCATTTTAGACACTTGTTCAGAGTTGTAAGAAATTGACTTACTTTGAGCTTTGGGGATTTGCAGAAAGTTCTGGAGCATTATCCATATTGCATAACTAACAAATGGTTTAAGGAATATTGGCTGGAAAACTGCCTCCAAGCTCACATATCAATATGAACTTCAGCAAATAATAAGATAATTAAAAGTCCAGGGCAACCTAGTTTCAAATACCAGTTCTATAACTGCTGCATGACCTTGGGAAAATTGCCTCAAAATCTTGAGCTTCTGTTTTTTTTTGGTTTTCTCCTGCTTTTTAAAAAAAATTTCCCCATAAATTTATTTTAATAAGTCTAACTCAAAGGACTTTTATAACTATTATGTGAAATAATGCAATAAAGCCTTTAGCACTTAGCCTGATACTTACTAAGGGCAAAACTAATTACTGTTAAATTTACAACATCAATCCTTTTTGATAAATTCCTGCTACAGTGAATTCTATTTTTTTCAAATTTTGGTTTATGTAGGCAGCTGTCAGAAGTAATTTGAGAATAGGTATTCTTAAGCCAAATGTATCCATAATTTAAGAGCAGTTAAGAATAACATAAAGAAAAGTGTTCGTGTGTGTGTTTGTTGCCTTACAATTCCTGCTACAGGGAAAGGGAAAGGAACACAAATGTGTCGAACAGCTATTAAGTTCTAAGCACTAAGCCAGACGATTTATATATTTTATTTTATTGTTCTCATTTGATTTTTTTAAATAGCATTACTTCACTTTTCTTGTCCTCTCATGTTATAGGCAACTGAAGCTGAGAAAGATGAAGTGAATTGGCCCATGTTGTACAACTGGTAGGTGGTGAGACTGAGCCTAAAACTTGGATGCATTTGGCAGCAAAGTTATATGACCACATTGTCTACAAACAGCATGGAAGGCCAAGAAGATGATCTTTTTAAGCACAAAATAGACTTCAACTTTGTTGCATTCTGGGTGCCTTTTAACACACTGTTATAAAGTACAGAATTTAATTTTTCTTTTTCTTTTGGTATTTTTTAAAATATTTGTGATCCCCTCAGGCATATCACAGAGTTCAGGAAAATGTGCTGAGTTCAGACTAAAAAGAATAGAAACGTGTGCTAAATAAATGTTAAAAGGTTAAAGGTCTGGAAAATTGTATTTGTGATTCTATTGAAGTTAAAACATTATAAATATACAACTTGAAACACAGAAATACTTGCCACAGCTGAGTTTACAGATATGTAGCTATGTTCGCTAAAAGGGCATGCGTCAGTTGAGATACAAGAACATTGAAAATGCTAATAACAATGTTTTTCACTTATAAAACATCCTGAAACACTTTACAGAATTTCCAAATACATAGAGTAGAATTTCTTGGGGTGGGAGGGGGAAAAGTCATCATTTAAAAACAATCTTTTTCACTATACTTCTGGGCTCATTCTACAAAAATAAAACAAAACAAAAACACACAAAATAAGCGTATTCTGTGTCCTGTTTTTTTTTTTTTTTAATTATTTCTTAGTGAATAAAGGGATCAAATGGCATATACGTATAGAAGTGAGCACCTTAACAAGAGTTCAGGCTTCAACACTAGTTAATACTGATAAATGGTAATAGGCAAAAATGTGTTCAAAATGAACTGCTCGTTTGCTCTGCAGCTAGAATTATTCTGGATATTCATTTAGCTGTGTGCTTAGGCTATTGTCAGAGCAAAGATTTGGTGGTTTCCAACTTAGAAGCAACTTGCCAAGTTCAGAAGAAAAGATACTTTTCTGAGCACTTGTAGCAGAGTCTTGCTTTTTTTCTGAGATTACTGATTTTTCCTATGTTGCATATTATTGCAGGATGATACCATAGGAATGTCTCAGGACTTAAAGACAGCAGGTGCCTAGTTGGTATTTGTGGAATGAACCTTGATAACTGAACTTTTCACCGAGGTTGCTATTTCTAGATGAACGAAGTTGACCACAACTTCATTCCGTGTCTTGTCATTGTAGTATGATAGCACAGACGTGATGATACAGCGTCATCACTAGGAGCACAGACTCCAGAGCTAAGTGCTTGGGTCTTCTTCCAGACTCCTCTACCTAACAGCTTCTGACCTTGGGCAGAGTACTTAATTTCTTGTTCCTTAGGTTTCACTTTTATACGATGGGGATAATTATAGTATATAGGCTATTAGGGTTAAATAAGATAATGTAGGCTAATTGCATGGAACAGAGCCTAGTATAAAAGCAGTCAACAAATGTTATCTATAATTTTACGACTATTCCAAGGTTAATCTCCAGACTATACTATCATGAGGGGAGTGGTTTATGTTCAGTTCACTACTGTATTCTGTGCCTAGAATGTAGAAGGGCCACTTGTAGGTTTCAAATAAAAATACATTGAATGAATGAATCAATAAATTTGTTATAATGGAATTTTTATCAGTCTGTGAAGTACAGTTGAGATAGCATACTGGGATACAGGCAGGAGATACTTCTTTATATGAAACACAAATTCTATAATAATAAATTACAAGGGAAGTTTTCCTATTAGTAAGAGGTTTTTTTATCCTTTAAACAATTCCCCACTAGATTGCATTAACTTGAAGCATTTAGGTCATTTACAATATTTCAATAGAAAATACATATATTTGTAATTCTTCAGGAGTGCACAAATTAGGTAAATTGAGATATTCCTATTGCTGATATCATGGTCATCAATTAGCTCTCCCTACTTAAAGAAACCCAACTTTTACATATGTAAGGAAGTACTTTTGCTGCTATTTTCTAAGATTTCTAAAAAATGCACTGGTACATGTGATGTATTCTAAATATATGATTTAAATATTAAGGTTTCTGTGTATGCATTTTTGATCTGGTATTATGCACTTTATTCCAGCTTTACTTCTTTTCTATACCCAAATATCAAGTCAAATGTTTATTAATACATCTATTCACATGCACTAAAACAGCATGCTATTTAAAGAAAGTATACCATGAGAATGACAAGCCCTTGACCCTTTCTACTGTACTAACTTCATATTTGAATGTATAATGATTTTTTCATTTTCTTTGCAATGTCACAGATATGATATAACTTGCCCTCCCCACCCTTGCCATGGTATCTTGACTGGCACTTACCAAACACAGTTCTCGCTGGTACAGACTCTCTGTTGAGCCAGAAGGAGACTTGTGAGAGAATAACCGTCATTATGCAAGGTAGGTATGTTTGAATAACAAAATAGCCAATCTTTCTCTTCAAGTGGAAATGAGTGGTCATAACAACATATTCTCCTAGAGAATGAAACAGACAGTAAGGTTGAACAACTTGACCTTGAAAATAAATGTTATCTCTGAGGTTTAGTCTCAGGAGCAAAGGCTTGGAGGTTAGACACATCCTTTCTCCACCTGACACCCAGTTCTTAGAGAGAGACCTTTTTATCCAGAAGAGAAAAGAAACATTTTTAACACACAGGAAAATGGCTCTGAGGATGAGATGGAGGTGCCAGAGTCTTCACGGATATTCTTACCTCCTAATGCTGATACATCATATATTAAAGGGACAAATCTGAAAGCATATTTACAGATGGGCTTTACTAACTGAGAGGACAATGTGCTAAATTTTCTGACATACAGCAATGGATCAGAAACAGATTAGATCCTCAGTGCCTCCATTACAAGGCAAATTCACAAGGTCTGCTGAAGGAGCTTTGGTGTGCAGGTCAGGACAGTTTAATTCTAGCTCAAGCACTTCCTTAAGTATCTCTCTGACCTCAGATGAGTAATTTAGCTTGGCGTGATCTACAAAATAAGAGTAGGCTAGAATCCATTGCTTTGTAACAGATGTAAAGGATGGAAAAAGGGCAATGAAATGTTTTCCAAGTTGTCTCTGAAAAACCCCTCACCCTTTTGGGAATTAAAGCCTGAATTCCTTCCCCAAGGCCAGTAATCAAATGGGCAGAAAAATGTTCTTTGCTGTTTGTTTTTCTAGTATCTTAAGCCACAGGAGATGGCTCAACAGAATTGTCCGACAAGGGTCACCCGAGATAAGGTCAAGCGAAACCACCAATTATAGTTAAACAACAACAGCCCGAAGCCACAACATGTGACACTGGTCATGTAGACTGAGCCTGACTACCAAAAAACCCCTTCTAGAAAGACCTCTTTTTCTGCTTAAAGGCAGGATGGCAGTCTTTGAGATGAAAGTCCACTGCCCTCCTCATTTGCCAGCAAATTAATAAACTTCTCTTTCCTTTTGCTCAAACCACTTGTCTTCATACTTCATTCTCACTGATTTGGCCTAGGATGCAAGTACCAAATTTTCAGGAACAGTTTCTCAAAATTTATTTTTCAGAATCACCTAGGAAGCTTTTGAAAAATGCAATTCTTCAAATCCCACCTAGATTCACAAACCTGTCTTTGAATTGCCAAGACAATCTGTATTTATAACCAGCCCTTGAGCTTCCCCATGTCTAACATGGTCTAGGAAAAAAGTGGATTGCTTAGGCACTCTCCATAGTCTTTATATAATCCAAATTCTGACTTCATTTAAAGGTGTGAAGCAATAGACACACAACCCAAATTGCAGAAGGGTTTTATTTTTCTTTGCTTTATATTTTCTCAGTTACAAATCTCAGCAGTTTTTGTCCTTATTCACTCAGAATGTATGGCTAGCTAACTGTGGGTGGGGAGGAGAGAAACAGATGTGCGCTAGCTAAGAAAATATCACTTTCTTTAGAACTCACCTTTCTCCACCTTTCTCCTTCCTTTCTCCTCCAAACAGAACCTCCTCAACCTAACATTTTTATCTCAGACCATGGATATCTAACTGCAGCCCCTATAATGTGACTACAACTGCTCAGGACTTCATCATTATCTTTGTAACTAAAGCCTCTTTCTCAGTCTTCCAGCAAGATGCTCACCTTCTTCATCGCATCAAATGATGACTGTCCCTACCTTCTTGACAGCACACTCTCAATTTTCATTTTCCCTTTTTTGCTCATTTTCTATTTCTTCTTTTCACTCATTGATTATTTCAATTAGAAATTATTTATTGAGTTTGTCATATTCATCAGATACTTTTCCTCTTTCTTTAATGTAAATGTGGGAGTTCCTAAAGAAAAAATGAGGTGCAATTCTCTCCTCAGCTCTCTTCCTTACGTTTTCTTGACTCTAACAAGCAATTCTCCTTGTTATTCTTGCTCTTAGTGTCATCTTTATCTAGCTGTGCAGATGGCTGCAAAATCTACATTTGTAAGTGACCACATCCTCAAAATTAAGACCTGTATTCCCGGATCTAGACTAGACAATATCTATCTCACAGATACTGATTTCTCACTGATACCACCAACTAAATCTGTTCAAAACTCTCTTTGGCTAACTCTTCTCACAAAAGAATGTCCAGCACATGGCAGTGCTGGTTCTCCACTGGGGCCCTCTTTTAATTAATGGCACTATCATCTGTCTATTTACTCAGGCTAAAAACCTGGATTTAGTCCTTGGATATTGGGTAGTGCTTTGGAAAGAAAAAGGAAGGAGCCAGTTGATCATCACAATTTCAATTCCAATATGCAGTATCTCTGATTCGCCTCTTCTTACCTCATGGTCACTGCACTTATCTCCTTTGTGGATTTATTAGAACAACCTATTACCTGTCTTGTTTCACATTCTAACTCCAGTTTTCACTAATTTTTGATGTAGAGTGATCTTTTACATATGTGATCATACCACTCATTTTCTTACTTACAATACCTCAATGGATTCTCATTATCTACATCAGGGTTTCTCAACCTCAGCACCATTGACATTTTGGACCAGATAATTGTTTCTTGTATGGGGCTTTCCTGTGCACTGTAGAATTTTTAGCAGCATCTGGGGCCTCTATATACTAGATGCCAGTAGCAAACACTTTCCTCTAATCCATGACAATATAAACTCTCTCCAGTTCTACATAATAACAAGCAAACTCCCTGACCTGCTTTCCCAAAACTATCCATGTCATAGCTTTAATATGCATTTCATTCTCATATCTCTCCAGATGCTTTTACATCCCAATATGTTGCCTACAAACCTCTACTTGGTATTTTCTGTGGTTGAATATGTTGTTCATCTATAGGTTGGGTTCAGGCCACATAACAGGTCTTCAGTAGAATAAAAAGGAATGTCCTATAGAGGAATATGTATTTGCATGGGAAGAGAATGTATTTGCATTCAAAACCCATATCCACAATTTTGTTGCCATGTTGTCTTGGAAAACTCACTTAAACTCTCTTGTCCTCAGTTTCCTTGTTTACAAAATAGTTAAAAGTATAATGTGGGGAGAATAAAGAATAATGGCTCCAAATAAGATGATAATACATAAGCATGTTACAATAAATTTTAGTTCTTTTATTCATTTTCTTCACTCTTCTCTCCAAACAGTATTGGTAGAAGTATTAGTAAAAGAACACATTCGCTCTCTACAGCAGGAAATCATCCATGCATCCATGCATGCTTTCATTATTAATTGTTATTAATGATATACCTGCCATTTACTGATCACTTAGTACATTCAACTTCTTAGTTCTTGTTTATATGTATGGTAATATACCATACTTTGTATTTGAGTTATTTATATGCATATATCCCTCCCACTAAACTTCAAGCTAATTGGGGAGAATGATAGCCTTTGGATATAGCATTACCTTCCATATCCTCAGTGCTCAATACCTGCCTATGGTGAAAATGGAGGCTTAAAGGCAATCAATCAAAATGAAATTCATAAGCATCTTTCTTTTGAAGGGTAAACAAAATGTTAACTAATTAATTTCGTTTTATTTTCTGTGCATTCCTTTGGTGACATCTCCAAGGTCATTTGAAAAGAAAGAAGTGATCCAAATTTAGAAAAATACAGAAAAACAATTTTCCCAGGACTCTGTTAAAATATAGCCTTGTGTGGATATGTGACGTTTCACCATCCCTGGGGTGCACATTATTCCTAACAATTCCTTCAATTGTGGCCTGCAAAATGTCACCAGCTCAAAAAAAAAAAAAATCCATCTTTTATATAATGTCAGAAAAATGAGTGCCTATATGTATTCCATTATCTTTTGTTGTTTGCAATGTGACATTTTTGCAAAGATTCTAAAAAGAATATAATTTTTGGAGATCTGAAGAACCATTATTTGACATTATATTTGTTTTATAAACAACTTCTTTCCTAACAGATTAGGGGAGGAATAAGAGGAATTTCAATGTTTTGAAACCATTCTCCTAAATTAAATAAAATCTAGAAACTGTTGGCAAACAACTTTCAAATAAGGAAAGGAAAGGGCAGCAATATCAGAATCATTTTGAATTAGCTTAAAAATGAAAGAAAAACACAGCAACAACAAAAACAGTCTCCTAATTGGATTGAAAGAGTGTCTAGACATCAAGTGCTTATGCACTAAGCATGTCAAAATCCTTTCCTCTAATTCAACAGTCTAAAAGAATTTTAATTCAAATATCCTTGCACATCATCTAACCCTGAGGGAAACTTGTAAATTAGATATGACAATATTTCTGATATACTACAATACAAAAATTAAGGAAAATGGAAGAAAAGAAGCAAGGGTATAATTTTGCAAAGCAGCATTAAGGGTTTCTTTAGACCTGGCTTCCAATCTTTGCCTTCTCAAGTGTTAATTACTTTAAGGTAAATACTTTGCTTAACTTCATTTGGCTTCAGTTTCCTGATTTATCCAATTAATACAATAGTATTTAACTTAACTGTTTCCTGGGATTCTGTGAAGATAAAATTAAATAATAGATGTAAAAGTATCTTAAAAAAAATCAGAGCCCTATGCTTATTTATAATGTGAAGGTAGAAAAGTTAAGTGTATTCTTTCTCCAGCTCAGGAAATCAACCAGTCATTCAACAATTGTATTGAACATTGATTGATTCCATGTGAAGCTGTCAGTTTCCTTCAAAGTAGTCTAAACTCACTGTTTTCCATAGATGCTACCATTTCAAAATGTGAGATATATTAAAAATCTTATTGAAATAATCATGCATCAGCAGAATCAACATTGTTAAAATGTCTATACTACCCAAAGTGATTTACAGATTCAATGCAATCCCTAACAAAATACCAATGTCATTTCTCACAGATCAAGAAAAAAATAATTCTACGCTTTGTTTGGAACCAGAAAAGAGCCTGATTAGCCAGAGCAATCTTAAGTGAAAGGAACAAATCTGGAGGCATCACTTTACCAGACTTTAAGGTATCCTACAAGGCTATAGTAACCAAAACAGCATGGTACTGGCACAAAAAGTGAGATATAGACCAATGGGAAAGAACAGAGAATCCAGATATAAAACCATCCATATACAGCCATCTGATATTTGACAAAGTAGACAGCAATATGCTCTGGAGAAAAGAATCTCTATTCAATAAATGGTGCTGGGAAAATTGGATAGCCACATGTAGAAGATTGAAACAGGATCCATATCTCTCACCACTCACAAAAACTAATTCAGGATGGATAACAGACTTAAATCTAAGACAAGAAACCATAAAAATTCTAGAGGAAAATGTTGCAAAAACTCTCCTAGATATCAGTCTAGACAAAGAATTTATGAAGAAGACCTGGAGGGCAATCACAGCAACAACAAAAATAAGTAAGTGGGACTTGATCGAATTAAAAGACTTCTGCACAGGCAAGGAAATAATCAACAGAGCAAATAGACAACCTACAGAATGGGAGAAAATATTCACATGCTATATATCCAGTGAAGGGCTAATAACCAGAATCTACAAAGAAGTCAAGCAAATCAGCAAGAAAAATATCAAACAACCCCATTAAAAAGTGGGCAAAAGACATGAGCACAAGGTTTTCAAAAGGGATAGAATAATGGCCAGCAAACATACGAAAAAATGCTCAAAGTCACTAATCATCAGAGAAATGCAAATTAAAACCATAATGAGGTATCACCTAACCCCAGTGAGAATGGCTTTTATCAAAAAGCCCCAAAATATTAGATGCTGGCATGAATGTGGAGAGAAAGGAACACTCATACACTGTTAGTGGGACTACAAACTAGTGCAACCTCTATGGAAAATAGTATGAAGATTCCTCAAAGAACTAAAAGTAGACCTACAATTTGATCCAGCAATCCCACTACTACTACTGGCTATTTACCTAAAGGAAAAAATCATTTTATCAAAAAGACACTTGTACTAGAGTGTTTATTGCAGCACAATTCACAATTGCATGCTTGAAGCTCTGACTCAAGGGGGAGGGGGGCCAAGGGCAATATACGTAACCTAAACTTTTGTATCCCCATAATATGCTGAAATAAAAAAAAATCACAATTGCAGAGAAGTGGAATCAACCCAAGTCCCATTAATTCATGAGTGGATTAATAAAATGTAGTATATGTCTACCATGAAGTACTACTAAGCCATAAAAAATGAATTAATACCTTTGGCAACAATCTGGATAGAACTGGAGACCATTTTCCTAAGTGAAGTATCACAAGAATGGAAAAACCAACACCACATATGCTCACTATTAAATTGGAACTAACTGACCAGCACTCATGTGCACAAATGGAAGTACAACTCAACGGAAATCATGCAGGTGAAGGGGGGAAGGGGATGGGTGAAATCATACCTAATGGGTACAATGTACACTATCTGGGTTATGGAAACACTTATAACTTTGACTCAAGCAGTACAAATGCAATCCATGTAACCAAAACATTTGTACCCCCATAATATTCTGAAATTAAAAAAAAAAACTCTCATTGAAAGTGTGGTGGTTGCATTTTTATAACTGCTTCAAAGATATTTAAATAGGAATAAGGAGACAATCATAATTTTAGGTCATTTAGCCTCTCTGGATCTGTTCCCTCATTTGCAATATAAATGGGTTCACCAGATGACCGCATAAGTCTTTGCTTTTTTCCACATCTCACATTTTACGGTTATAATTATTTCTCTGGAGACAATGAAATAGGTTTTATAAATGAAAGCCTTAAGGGTCCTTTGATGAATGTTGATCACCACTTTCACCCGATAGTCAAAGAAGACACTTGCTTTTCTCATTTTCTTGACCCTGCAGGGTCATCCTTAAATCAAACCATCAAGAGAGGACTCTGTGTCTAGGAAAGAGGATCCCACAATGTCTCTTAGTCATCTGTTTTAAGGATTAACAACAGTTACTCAGAAGAAACAGTCTTATTCACCAAACTAACCTAAATATCCTGTGATCAGATTTCCTTAGGTAAATATGGAAAACTTCCAGTCATAATTATGTGTTTTAAAAACACTCTAAATTACTACATTCTTATTGCTTTCTGCATATTGACTTTATTCTTATGCCTAATAACCAATTTAATTATTTTTTTCTCATAAGTTATATTTCATGTCTTCAAATCACTTTGCATGGTAATTTTTGCATGGGATCTTTTTAAACAATTGCTTAGGAAGTATAACGTGGTGTGGTGGAAAGAGACGGGGAGTTATGCCTGGAATCTAGTTCCAAACTGCCTTCCCTGACCCTGAAAACAGAAATGACCACTTTCTTCTTCATGCTATCATATATCTTGTAGTAGCTCCACCAATACTAATATATGATATCTATTGCATAGTTTTTACACACCAGATACTCTTCTAAGAAATTTACACACGTTTTCTCATTTCCGTATCATAGCACCCCATGAAGTAGATATTCGAGAAAAGATAAGCAGATACATTAAAAGACTTTCTAAAAGTTACACAGTTAGTATGCAGCAAAACCAGAATTTAAACCCTTGTAGAGTCTACACTCTTAACGATTATGCTTCCCCATCTCACATGTCTACATTGCCTGTTACTAATATGTCGTGCAGTCGAGAGTACGTACTTTGCAACTAGACCACCCGGGTTCAAATCCCCGGTATGCTGCTTCCCAGTTATGGGCCCCAAATAATACCCCATCTGTAAAATGGGGACAATAAGAACAATACCCATATCCCAGGATGTTTTTGAGAGCTGAATGTGAAGATTAGAACAGCACCAACACATAGTAGCTCCTTATGTCACACAACCAAGATCTCCCCGAGGGCACAGGCTGTGTGTCTTTCACCTCTCGGCTCCGGGCATAGTCTCAGTGTCAGATACAGCAAATGAGCAAATGATTGAAGGAAGAAGTTGAAAAGTAAATGAATAACAGAGAATTATATTGGATTTGAAAGCTGACTGGATTCATCCTTCCTATGTGCCTGTAGTGGTTTTGTTCTGCCAGGCGAATAAGTGCACTTCCAACTAAGGCTCTAACTAAATCTTTCCCTAAATTTAATGGCAGACTTCAAGGAAGGGGTTGCATCTCTAATGTGTTTGAACTGAATTAAAAATTTTAAATATTGTGTTAGGATCCCCATCTTTTTCCCTCTTATGTCAATGAAATGATCTAGAAATATTTGGGCCTGAAAGAGGTCACTGGGACTGTGTGTTTCTGTGTTCACGTGTGTGTTGGTGGCAGGCAATAGGACAACACCTTCTAAGCTACTAAGAGGTGCTCTGACTGATTCTCTCCCGTTGGAGAATTTTAAAGGAGAAGAAGATGCCTTTTATCTAATCATTCTCAATGCATATGCTCTCTCTTGCCATCCTTCTCTGGTCTCCTGGCAGAAATAGGGAGGTGTTAGCACTCAATGGCATTCATCTTAATGTTTTCAGGGCTGCACAAAAAAGATGTGAAATACAGCATTGTAGGCTTCATACAAAGATCTTTGTTTCTTTCCACTGAAATCTATCAAGGTCAATTCTTGATGAGCTGAAGAAGACCCAGAGGAAGTGTAATTGTGTCTTGCTGTGGAGTTGAAAATGTACATCAAACAGAACTTCACATTTGAGAATTTTCTCATTATTTCAACGTAACCTTGCTGTTCTGACACAGAATGACTACTTCTAATGGACCCAACACGTGAGGTCTAGCCGCTTAGTGACAGTGTTTTGGGCCACTGTCTCTTATCCTATTGGCCATTTTTTTTACTGCACATTTTTTCTGAGCAACAGGAATAAAGGTAGGTTGAATCTTTAGGAAACCAAAGGTGGGGGGGGGGGTCTCCGAGCTCTTCTCACTAAGCCACTAATTTTGCAGACATGGATACTGGGCATAAAAAGGGTTATAACAACATGGTCAAGGTCATCAGGGCTAGAAATAGAATGAAGACAACTTTTGAGGCTTCATATATACTTCTACTATTACGTACATGCTACTGCATTTAAGTTGTTTCCCTAAAATCCTCAAACTTCAATTCTAACAATAATAGATGGAGAGTTTCCTGAGGAAAAGGTTTATGTGAATTACTCCGAATGCGCTGGCCTAGAACAGTGATTATTTGGCCCCCCACAGATATACACAAATAAAATTAAAAGTCAACCCCTGCAACAATCCTTCCTCAATCATCCAAGGCTGGATGCATTTGTTTTTTATTCATTTAATTCAAAATATTTATAAACACTTCCTATGTCTCATCTACTCCAGAAAATAATAGGGTTACAAAACATAGACATGGATCCTGCCCTCACAAAGATGTTAATCACAGCACTTGCTACCCATTCTGATAATTATAGTTTATGTGTTCATCCTCTCTTAGACTTCAAATTCCATGACAGCAAGATCTGTGCCTTGTCTATCATTGAATCTTTAGTGCCTGACATAATATCCAGCTGATAACAACATTCAAATTTTTAAAAGTAAACACGAATCATTTCTGTATCTTTTCCCATATAACACATTGTAAGGAAGAACAATCTTCAGCATTTTCCATATTTAGGGATATTTTCAGAAATACAGCAACAGCTATTATATAGCATTTTGAGCACTTACTATATAATACTCTGCAGTATTTTACATCATCTCATCTTTTATTTATTTATTTTTTATTTTAATTCAGGATATAATAAACAAATGGAATGTGATCAAACCAAAAAGCTTCTGCACAGCCAAGGAAACTATCATTAGAGCAAATAGACAATCTACAGAATGGGAGAAAATATTTGCTTTCTACACATCCAATAAAGGGCTGATAACAGAATCTATACAGAACTTAAGAAAATCAACAAGAGAAAATCAAACAACCCCATCAATAAATGAGCAAAGGACATGAACATTATCTCATCTTGAATGCAAAATTATAGGATTCTCTTTCCTTAAATGAGACCAGTTTTCCAAATGGATAAATGACTCTCCCAAAGTCACAAGGCTTCTAAGTTACAGGACCAGGACTTGAGTCCACATTTTTGTCACTGCAAAGCCTATGCCCTTTCCACTATGCCACTTGCATTTCTAAGAAGAGTAAAGCTAAGGAACCATCTTCTCCATTTTAAAAATAAGAAGCACAAACATTTCATCTTCTAGGCTAGCTATCGGTGCTTTTAAGTAAGCAAAGTACAGATCCTATTAAGCAGAACCTACCCAATAATCACAGCAAGAGATGTTGACCTATTACTTGAATGTGTTAGAATTATGAGGGTGCCAATAAAGTCTGAAATCTAAGGAAGAAATTTTTTTCTGAGGCAAATAGCACCACTGCCTTATTTATTACTAAATCATCTTTCTTTCTTACTAACAAATCTAAGTGAATGAGATCAACTTAAATTTTGTAAAACATCCAAAAAATAATTGCCAGCCCTGTTAAAGCTTTCAGTAATCAAAGATAATTAAAAATATTGGCCTTCGGAAGGCATACATTTTTCTAATTGTTGGAGTCCAGCTTTTATTTATAATTATCTGATATGATGATCACATTTCAGATAGTACAAAATAAATACTTGCATAACAAAACTCTTATCTTGGTATTCAAAACAACTTCAAACATTCGGGTTCAGCTTTTCCACAGTATCTGACCTAGCTCTGAGCATATCACTAAATCAGTTGCAACACTAAAAAGGATGGCACCCTACTTACTTTTAATTCCAACATACAGGGAACGAGCAACAATGTGGCTACATTTCTGTTGGTGTTAGCTGTGGAAGATCCTCTGCTAGAGATGCAAATAGGTTTGTAGAAGGAATTGGCTTTTTGATGTCTCATATGTAATGATCACTGCTATAAATTCAGCAAGATCCATTGACTCATGGCGATAAATGGGGCCTAGACAGCTGATGTTTATGAAAAGCTTTTTATGTGCCAAGAATTGTGAGAAATACTCTTTATGAATTTAATTTATTCCTTCCAACATCCCTGGAAGGTGATTACAGGCAACTGGCAAGGTGGAGGAACAAGGAGTCAATTCAGACATTCATCCTTAAGAGTTCACGTGTCTACCTGCTGTGCTGCAGTGATCACACAGAACCAGCCCTTATTTTGCAAACAAAAGAGCAGAGGCCAAAGGACGTTAAATGATACGTCCAAAGTCACAGGTCTACAAAGTTTACTTTAGTTTCCAGCTCAACTGATTTCCAGTTTAGTGCAATTTTCTCTCTCCTTTACTTGTGTTACTGAAGGACTCACTGTGTTCTCACATCCTCACAAAATATTATTCTGCTCCTTCCTCCATATCGGAAGTAACCAAATGACACTTACCTGTACTTGACTGAACAATTCCGGAGTCTACAGTTTGTCCGAGAAGATCATACTGGTTTAGGCGTGACCCATCTTCTGCTACCACCACTGAGCGTGCTGGCTCTCTGGTCCACTCATAAACAACCTCTGCTCTTGTGTAAGCATCTAAGAGGAAAGAATGGAAAATTATCCATATATTGTTCCATTTTGAGTCTCTTAATTAATCAGCTTTCTATTTTCTATTTCATGGTTCCAGAAGGCAAGCTAGGAAAGCAGAGCTCATGTCCCTAATTTTGGAAAATTAAAACACATTTTCCTGATTCCTTCCATCATTTGTTCACTCTTCCAACAAATGCTGTGAAGTATCTACAAAGGACAATGGGCTGTGCTGGGGATACAGCAGTGACCATAACAAAAAAGGCTCCTGACCTTATGAAGTATACATTATAGTGGTGGGGACAAAACCAGATAAGCAAATAAGTATATAATTTTAAGTAGTATAAAGTACAATAAAGCCATACCCAACCTAGTAAAGGGATAGAGAATGAAGGGACGGGGGCTCATTTTAGGTAAGGTGAGAGACTCTGATGGAGTCTCTGAGGAGTGACATTTATACTAGTGCACGCAGAAATGAGGGAGTGAGCCATGGGGAAGTTTGGGGGAAGAGTTTTCCCAACAGACAAATTAACAAGTTTTTTCTTCTATTGCAGAGAAAAGCTTGACTAGTTTGAGGAAGACTGAAATGACTGGAGTGAAGAACATGAGAGATGAAATGAGGTTAGAGGCAGTAGCTTGGGTCCAGATTACGTCAAGCCAGGGAAAAGTCAGGATAAATGTGAAAAGTGACACTGGAAATTTTGCTGCACATCCATTTGCAAAGGGAGTCTGAGTTTACTTTCTTCTTTATTGATTGTCCTCTTTATGGATATTGACCATCATAATAATGATGATGAGAAGCAGGAGGAGGAGGAGTTACATTATAAAGCTCTTCTTCTCGATCATTTTCATTTGCTGTGTCACTTTTAACCTGGCTGTCTCCTATATGAGAGGTTAGGTCATAATCCTGATCTTTAACTCATGCAGGCTGGAGGAGGAGAGTGTATAGAGTGAGAAAGAAAAAGAAAAAGAAGGAATTCCATAGGTTTTCTGATTCTTAGTCACAGAACATCCACTTCGTATAGGTTGGAATGATGGTATATACTCTCCTATATTTAGATGCAGAATAATGTTAAAATTTAGGAAATATCGCATTAGAGAAACACAAGCTGTTTCCAGAGGTTTTGAGGGGAAGGCAGGACAGCAAAAGTTGGCCTTGCCATGTGAACTTGACTCATTGGCCAGTGACCAACTTCTCCATTAGGCACAGTGGGCACAGTGCCCAGGGCCCAAGATACTTCTGTGTTTTAATTTCTCTTAAAATAAGAAGACAACATGAATATAATCTAACTTGGATTATATTCATTTTTATACCAGCAAGTGATAAAATATGATTTTAATTATGTCCTTGAAGGCAGGGCCTCAAAGGCCAAGGGCCCTTAAGAGTCATAATGAACCTCAGCTTGACCCGATCCCCACTGTTCGGTGACCAGGCTTGGGTGTTGTGTCCAAATCCATGTTTGTGCAAGCTAACATATTATGAGATGTAAATTATGCTTGGCTTTTTACATGCAAATGAGGCTGCCTGAAAAAAAGACGCAAGCCATGTCCCTCGGTCTCTGAAACAAAGCTTCTAAAGTGATCACTTTTCTCTGAGGTAAGTGATGCTGAAAAATATAGTCAGTGTTTCTTGATTTTATGCAGGTATCTTGCCAGCTCTGCCATCACTTTTGGATCCATTTGCAATCAGATATATTTCTACATAGATTTTTCCAGAAGTTTGAGAGAATGAACTGGAAATCACTTTAGTGGTTCATGAGACATGTAAAAGTAACACAGGGATAATTTGGAATTTGTCCTCATTAACTTTTCCTTTTTAATTGTGATCTTCCCCAGAGACAGAAAAAAATTTAAACATTTCAGCCTTGTAGATGGTAGGAGTATTGCATGTCAGGACGGTATGAACTGATCTTTTGAAAAAATTCTTAGAAGAGAGCAGAGCACACCAATTTGAGAAGGACTATATTGCTGACAATTCGTAGGTACCTACATTAGGTAAAATGGGCTTTTGTTTACAATAAATTCATGTTTTTTAATGGGAGTGTGTTACCTAAGAAGACATACTGAGTTTAAGGTAACATGGAAAGATTGAATGCTAACTTGGAAGAACCTCCGAAGTCGTATAATTTATTCACATTTTAAACTGAGGCATTGGACATAAAAAGACTTACTAAAGGGCATGTCAATAATTAGTGGGAAAACCAAGTTAAAAACTAGGATGCCGTTCATTTTAATCCACTGCTGTTTGTAAGGTTTTTCTAGGCAAAACCTGTATGTCATATACTTATAAGCCAAACAAGGATACTTAGTAGTCATGTAATTAGTGATGAAGCCCATTCTGGATTTGTGTCATTTCACAACAAACTAATCCCCTTGCTACTAGATTGTGCCACCTTTAGCAACAGTGCTTGCACCCTATCTTTTTATACTGCCTCATGTGTTGTCACTAATACAGTTGTAGAGAGGAAAAATGTCTTACCATTGAGTTCTCATTTTACCTAATTTTGGTGTCTTTATTTCTTGCAATTTGTTCTAAACACTGATGTACATGAAAATGTTTAGACCATCTACCACAAACATGACGTCATTGTGAAGGTATCTCTCCAGGGAAATCTTCCAAAATGAACAGTAGCTTCACAAAATGAAAGTTGGTGTCTTAAGGGGAAGACAGACGTACCTAAGGCCTTACAGTAGGTGATATATCCTATTTCCTC